>NW_023458563.1:36791899-36829071 GCF_013731165.1 Rhagoletis pomonella
GTTAAGGGATTTTCGTGGTCACTGATTTCGAATATTAAATCAAATTTTCAAAATTCAAAATGGCGGATCCAATATGGCGGACGATTTGTTCAAAAATGGATAAATTGTTATAAAGCTTGGTATTTACTCCATATATATTTGACAAATTTCAATAAAATTTGGTATTTGGGGATTTTCGTCGTGACTGATTTCGAACATTAAATCAAATTTTCAAAATTCAAAATGGCGGATCCAATATAGCGGACGATTTTAAAAAAAATTACTATATGGTATGATGATATGACTCTGGATACTAAGCTTCATAACAATCTATAGTTTTTTAAAGAAATCGTCCGCCATATTGGATCCGCCATTTTGAATTTTGAAAATTGAACATCAATTTCAAAATCAGTGACGACGAAAACCCCTGGATACTAAATTTCATGGAAATCTGTCAAATGCACATGGAGTAAACATTTTTGTCGTCCTATATTCTCGATTCGTTCCAATAAAAGACTTAAGAAAAAGATGCTCTGTTTAATGAAGGGGGAAAAGGGGGGACGAGTTCGTGATATTTTTACATTGGCAATTTGTTGGATTTTCGAACCCTTGAAGAGAAATTGCTCTACTCGTTGGAACTTTTTTTATAACTCTAACAGCCGCACTCAGAAACGTTCATTAAATTAGCTCTAACGGGCACTTAACTAATGATCGTTAAATCAGTTAATTAATGTTTCCTCTCAGAGTCAAAAATTATGAAAAGAAAAATTTAAGTGTGGCCCCAGTTGCGGCCCTTTTTTTTCGGCATCAATACCTTTTTTCGTTCAGTTTGAAATCAAATATAAAAATAAGTACTTGTATCATTTTGCACGCATTGCCTCAACAGTCGCAATGGCTGAGTGAGCAGAGCACTGGCGTGCCATTCGAGAGATTCGAGTTCGAGTCCTACGGCAGTAAAATTTTCTCTTTCCTTTTTTTATTTATTTTATTTTGTTGTTAAATTTTTAAAAACTGATTTTATTTAGTTTCTTTCTTTTTAAATCCAATTTTCTTTTGATTTGTAGAATTTGTTTTAAAAAGGAAACTATTTTTTTTATCTCATATAATTTTTACAAACTGTTTTCTAAATAAAATAAAATTATAGTTTAAAAAACTAAAACCTCCCTATTATAATTGCCATTCGTACTGTCATCAGGTATGTAACTTGAGAATAGAAATCGCTGCATCTTTTAGGCGCATCAATATTACATAGTTACATCCCGAGCTAATAAAAGGAAGGTAAAAAAAAACAAAACCACTAACAGGCCAATTCTGACATTTGTCTTTCAACTCATCTGTCTCTATATTCCGGCAACTATCTTGAAAGCTCTTTTCGGTATTTCGGATGACTAAGTAATTGAAAGACCAGCTAACGAGGAGGATGGCGTTATTCTATTTATCGTTAACAATACGTTTTCTAAAAACTGAACGAAGTTAAAAGAATATTTTATTAAAACAAGGAAAAATAAAATATTGTGAAAATGAAAGTAAAAAATGAAAAAAAGCTTAATTAAAAAAGTGTCTATACATTAAGTAAATTAAAAAATATTTGTTTTTTAAACAATAACACTAAAAAATTAAAAGAAAAAATGTTTATTAAAAGAAATAAAAATTCCATTGCCGAGGATTGAACTCGGATCTCTCGAATGGCACGAAAGTGCTCTGCTCACTGGGCCATTGCCACTGTTACAGCAACGTTATCGAAATTAAAATTTATTGAAAATAAACAAAAAAATTTCAAATCATTTGTTAAAAAGTTAAGTAAAGGTTTTTGTTTACTTAACTTTAATGTTCATTAAATGCCGTTAACGAATCATTAACTGACTCCGAGAGGGAATTTTTTCAAATCGTTACTGACACCTTAAATAATCATTAAACGACTCTGAGTGTGGCTGTAACTGATATAAAAATTTCAAATTTTTTTCAATAAGAAAAAGGCAATTTATAAAATAGGTATTATAACCATTTTACAAACAACTAAATTATGTTAATAAGAATAAAATGACAAGCGAAATTATTTTATAATCGCTTCAAACAAAAAATTATTTAATTCGACGCACGATAGAAAACCCAACTTTGCGCTTTTGCTAAAGCTACCGCGTTGCGGTTAAAGTCAAAATTTGTGTGTTATATTGTGGACTGGTTTATAAGGAGTGTGAGAAAGGTATGTGTGATAAGATTTAAAGACTTTGGTTTTTCTATTTTTGTCGTCATAAATTGTCGATTCGTCACTATGTGCGTTGGTTCAGATCAATCTGAAATCAAGTTGGACGTCTTGCCCACAAAGGGTGCAATTTTGCGAGCAATCTCATTGTAAAATCTCATTTTTACAATTGCATAGTTTCGGCTTAAATTTATAAAATTCAACAAAAGCACGTACATTTTTCGGCTGAGTTATCCATTTTGACTGCACAACATGGCCATTAATGTAGCGACGATTGGTACAACTTGCCAGAAAATCAAAATTTTTTGATCTTTCATAGAACCAAAACACAAATTCAGGACACAGGCCCACAAACGGTGCAATCTAGATCAAAACATCACCAAGTTGAATCAACGGTCGCTACCATGGCGAATTTAAAAGGTGGTGTTAGCGGTACATAAGTAAAAAATATACTAACAAATTATACGTGATATTCATATTAGGGGTTGTCACGATCCGGTGCGTAC
The DNA here is from genome assembly GCF_013731165.1 of Rhagoletis pomonella. Taxonomy (NCBI): domain Eukaryota; kingdom Metazoa; phylum Arthropoda; class Insecta; order Diptera; family Tephritidae; genus Rhagoletis; species Rhagoletis pomonella. The sequence continues at coordinate 36,794,588 of NW_023458563.1, forward strand.
TCTCTAGCATGGAGGATAGATAGCATAAATAGCATGATTGTTGTTGTTTCATGTGTTCAAACAACAACAAAATTAGCCAATCATGCTATTTATGCTATCTATCCTCCATGCTAGGCAGTATCCACCGGATCGAGAATAACCCTATTGTCATTCGTATGAATTACAACAACCACATCATTTTGAAGTAATGTCCTCCACGGCGAAATATTCAGATTCGCCGGTAACACCTTACTAATACCTTGGTTATAATGCACGGGGAGAATCGTAACAAATCGCGGCGAATTCGTAAGGATCTATTGATTTTAGATGCTTCCGTTTTACGTTACGTTCAAGTGCATTATAATCGTTCGAATTCATTGCCCATACAATAGATAATTGAGTGACAGTTCACTCCGTTCCGTTACTTCCATTATAATCCAGGCATAAATTCGGCTTGGTCGCCACGTTTATGGCTTTCTTTATACCTTGGTTATAATGCACGGGGCGAATCGTAACAAATCGCGGCGAATTCGTAAGGATCTATTGACTTTAGATGCTTCCGTTTTACATTGCGTTCAAGTGCATTATAATCGTATGAATTAATTGCCCATACAATAGATAATTAAGTGACAGTTCACTTCGTTCCGTTACTTCCATTATAATCCAGGCATTAAAAAACACCGGGGCGAAAATTTCAGCTGCTCCTGTAACACTACTTTGTTATCATCCTCACATATGTTCATCAGAGTATATTAACGAAAGACGAATTCATGCAAGGTGATAGCAGGAGCACAAAAACTACTCTAAACAAGTAAGAAAGTCTAAGTGCGGGCGGAGCCGAACATTAAATACCCGGCGCAAGTATTAAATATATGGTTTCCACCTTTCCGAAAGCTACCGCTACATGATAAGCCGGCGTGTATAAATTTTAAGTAAACTAGCGTCCTTAAATTTCAAAATATTGAAATTTCAAGCATTTCTGAAATTTACCGTTATATGAAAAGCGGCCGTAATTTTAGTCCGATTTCAAAAATTTTCAATGGTTTACTTTTATGTGGCAAGCACAATAACCATACTGCTAGAACGGTTAGCGAGATACATATACGTGATCATAAGTGGGCGGTGCCACGCCCGTTTTCCAAAATTTTATCATAAACGTATTTCCTGGCAAAGAATTGTTGCAACCATCATTTTGAATAAATTAGCTTTAATATTTACTGATTTATCGAGGATTTCGTATTTCTCGAAATTACCGTTATATGTACGGTGACCATCCGTTCTGTTTTTTGCAGGACCGTACTGTTATTTAAAGGTCTGTCCTGTGTAGTTTTTCAAAACAGAAAACCCCCAAAATGTACTGATTTTTTCCAAGTGTCCTGCCTTTGTCCCGCATTTTCTTCGATATTTTAAAATTAACTTTTCCTAATCAAAATAAGAGCAGTGTCGATAACTAATTGATAACTACATAAGGGTAAGCTGGTTTTGAAGGTTCAACTAGTCAATGCGTTCTAAATATTGTACGGTTATGGACAATGGATGACGAGAATTTGAAGACCAGCATCAAATATATCGATAACACTGTTCTACAAATTTTGTGGTAATCGCTTAAGAAAAAAAATATTTTCCAAGCCAATTTTCCTTTCAAACAAGCGTTTTCGTAATTTTTTCGAAAAACGTGTTTTTGGTACATTTCGAACCTATTTGTCAATAAATAATAATAATAATAGATTGGCGCTTACACATATGTTAGTGTTTGGCCGAGCTTCTCCTCCGACTTGTGGCGTGCGCCTTGATGTTGTCACACAAAGCGGAGGGACCTACAGTTTTACGCCGACTCCGAACGGCGATTGTATTTTTATGAGAAGCTGTTTTTCATGGCAGAAATACACTACACTACCTATTTGTCAATATCTCATGAAAAAATTATCCAATCAACATAAGCAACCTACAGTCATCTTACAAAAATATATTCCTTTGCCGATTTCGATGAAAATTATTAGTGTTACAAGCGACCAAAATCGAAAAATTGAGATTTCAATCATTTTCTTTTTACAGTAAATGAAAACCTAATGAGAAATGTAGATGTTACGGAATATATTGAGGAATAACTGAAAAAGTACTAAAAATACGTTTTTTCGAACAAATCTCGAAAACACTTCTTTGAAACCATGGGTATTTTTTTCGTGTTCAACGAGCCAAAGTTTGTCTAAACAATTGTCATATTTCGTGTAAAGTAATATGTAATATGCCTTATTATAATTTGGTAAATATTCATTACTAAAAGATTAATACCAATGAAACAAATGTGATTTATGTTTAAAGTTTAAAATTGGATTAATAATTAAGAAGTATACACTCTTCGTTATTTGAATAGCGCATCCTTTTAATACTTAGTAGGTACAGGTTTCCTTTTGTTTGTTTAATATTCATTAACTTTTTATAAAAATATAGCATATTCTACGTCTACATCCCATTTTAAAAATTTTTGAAAATTAAAAAACAAAAATAAACATAGGGGCGAAATTTTTTTGTTGACGGTGCTGCGTATTTTCTTCCATATAAAACTTTTGTCAAGCATACTTTGTATGGTAGAAAATCAAAAAAAAGGGTGCGCTATTCAAATGACGAGGAATGTATATATGTAGTATATTTTTGTTATTTTTATACTATGCAATTATATGTAGGTAAATTTTTTGAAAAATTGTCCTGCATTTTCAAAATATATTTATGGTCACCGTTGTTATATGGGATGTTGGCGTGGTTATTGTCCGATTTTAAAAACTTTCGGCCATTGGTATGCTGTACCAGGGCCAACAACTGTGCCAAGTTTGGAACAAATTGATGCAGCCGCTACCAAGATATACACATGTAACCATGTGGGCGTGGCTACGCCCATTTTCAAAAAAATGTTAATATTCTTATTTTTCGTCTAAAATTTATTATAATAATCGATTTCTCTTTTCATTCTGATCATTTATGTATACATTTGTCTATATCTATCTCGATTCGTTTTGCCTGTTACAAACAACCGTTATGTGAACAAAGTTATAATACCCTTGTGCACAAGTGCGCTCGGGTATAAAAATTATACGCACAATGACAAACATGAACAAATGTAACATCATTTTTGACAATTGGGGTGTTTACAGTTCGTTCCAAATAGTGTCTTAAAATGTAGACGTATATTTAAAATGTCGACGTCTACATTTTAAGGCGTTTTCTAACTGTAAAATCTGTGGTGTTGTTTCCCATACAAAACGACGCCGTATACATTTTTCACACTCAAAGGTATGTTTTTACGCGTCTACATTTTTTTTAGTTTATTGGGGACGGTTTATGTATTTGCATTTGATTTCAACGCAATGGCTGATGAAAACAAACAAATCAAGGAAAAGAAAGAATAAATATTAGCAATTGGTAATTAAGTTAAACAATTAAAATTTTTCAGAACCAAAATCGAAAGGCGACATATAAAAAATGGGCGCAAAGAAGAAATGTCTGGCAACACCAGTAAAGTTTTGCGACGATTTTGCGACGACTGCTAGAAAGGAGTGCTCACAGTTTGATGCTAGACGTCTACATTTTGAGACACAATTTGGAACGAACTGTGAACACCCCACATCGAGCGGCGTTGCTAGCTCTAATTAGATCGGTTTTCGTTTGAACTACATATTTGCATATATTCATGTACTCAAACTTATGTACATACATACTAACATATCGTCGTCTCAGAAAACGGATGTCGAATGTTACAAAACACGGTTTTGAGAAAATTGACTTTGAAGTTTAAGGTCCAATTAATCCGAAACTGTACGGTAGATTTTTGTAACTTTTGAAGGAGACGTAGTTGGTGTTATTAGTTTTGATTTCCCATATTTTTACATTTAATATCTCTTAACGTTAATGAGAAAATTTACTTTTCATTCCGTATACATTTGTCGTAAGTAGCGTTTACTTACCACTTGGTTTTGTCCACAGAACATACGACAATAGTAAAGTATCTATTTCAACGACGATGGTATAATTTGATGAAAAAAACAGACATATTTATTAAATAATGATTACTTATTAGAAAAAACATAACAAAAACATAATCATGTATTTAATAAAAAAAATCTGTACATCTCTTATGCTGTAAATATGTTACGAACATACGTTTTCTTTATATAAAAACAAAAAACAATACTTAAATTCAGTCTTTTGTACATTTTTATCTCTTTCATTTTATTGGAGACTCAGTGCAAGTAAAATTTAAAAATTTAAAATTTTAAAATTAGTTACTTAGTTTAATTTTCAATTTTAATTGTTATAGTAGAGGACCATCCAATTGTCGTAAGTTCAAAGTTTTGCGATACATACGACAAATGTTTTATGATTAAAAAAAGATTACATTTGTATGGGAATTTGTCGTATGTGCCACATACGACAAACGTTTTATGATTAAAAAAAAAGTACGTTTGTATGGGAATTTGTCGTATGTGACGCATTTTCATTAATGTAACATACGACAAAATGCGCACGAAATATCTCAAAAACTAATGGAGATATAAAAAAATGGATTGCAGAAATCGAAAGAGCATGTCCAACTTAGTAAATCTGCATCAAAATCCCAAAATCGTGATTTTGCACATTCGTCATCCGTTTTCTGAGGCGACGATATGTACATACATACAAATACATGTACAACCATTCAAACATATGTATGTATGTACATACATGAAGACCAGTGTTGCCGCGAATCAGTTGTAGTGGTAGGCAAATTCCTTTAAAAAAGAGGCTAAAAATGGTAGCTAAAATTTTTTACTTAAATATCGTTACCTTAATATAGAAAGGCCCTAACTCATATAGTTGCTGAATTACAAAAAGTCGTAACTAAGTAAAAATTCAAAATTCCCTTTTGATTGATTATGATGCATTTCATCGAATTATAAGTCCCCACATAATTTTAAGCAATAATAAATTTTAGTCAGTTGCCTTTTTTGCATTTCAGCGACTATATGAGTTAGGGCTTTCTATATTAAGGTAGCGATATACATATATAAGTATACACGCAAACATTTCCAATAAGTAATGGTATAGAAACACCATGAACACTGGAAAAGAAGCTAATATTTTATCCAACCAAAAACTAGAGTCCGACCGATTCCAATTTTTTTTCAGGTACCGATGCCGATGCCGATTAATCGGCTTATGGGGAAAGAATCGGCCGATGCCGATTCCATAAAAAATTACAAATAAATGTATTAATTCATAAAATCAGTTCATTTCACGGATATAAAAAAAAAAAAAAGAAAAGAAATAATTGAATAAATTGGCTTGTTATGCAACATTACATACACATGTATGTACATACATACATATGCATGTGTAAAAATATATGTACATATATCACATTATGTACATTACATATAACACTTTTTTATATGGTGCTAAGTAAAAAATATTTAGGAACATAAAATTTCATTTCGTTTTGTACTAAAATAAACTCTTTTGCACTGAATGCATAAGAACTTATATGCTAGGTATGTATGTACATACATATAGTGGTCCACAAAATAAAAGTGTAGCTAGTATACAAAAAAAAAACTACAAATTCCGATTTCAAACTTTGTACAAAAATTAGAAAAATTCTGCTTATTTTCACCAAAATTTCTAACTTTTTAATCAGAATTTTGGTATGCAGTTTTGTAGATCATTTCATTCTAGTATAATGATGTGCAAGTTTCAAGCTGCTATAAAATCCCGTTGATTTTTTTTTGCTGGCAGTGTTCTCCATATAACAGAGAATTGTCGCACGTACTTTTGTATGGAAAAAACGTGAAACACCTTCAACAAAAAAAAAAATATTTTTGTGAGCTGTCTGCAAATGTTTTTTAATGTTGGCTGTCGCTTCACCTGAACATTTGAAAAGAAATTCCAAAGAATCGGCGAAAAAAGGCCGATGCCGATACCGATGCTCAATTTTGTGCCGATACAAGCCGATGCCGATGCCGATGCCGATTAATCGGTAGGACTCTACCAAAAACCTTTTTATATAAAAGGAAAAATATACGACGAAGCATATACCTTAACAGAATGCTGGTTCAATATTTATTTCTTTACAACAGGAAAGATCGAAATGATTAGAGCCGAAATTTCATAATTTTTCTACCATTTTGTTAAACATTTTTTTTTTTTAATGTACAACTGCAATATCGTGAAATCAGTCTTCTATAAACACGGCTTTAACTCATATAGTGCACGAAATTTCCGCCAAAATACATTTTACTTAGAAAAATGAGCTAATTTCACAACTCACGACACCAGCATGCTGGTACAATCATAAAATTTTCAAATAGTTTTTGAAGTCGCACCAGCAGCTGGTACAATCATATCACAAGAACATACACGGCCAATCGACTTGATGGGCTATTTAACAAATTAAGCATATATATAAACGTAAGGAAGATATAATACATATATGTATGTATACTAGCAGACCCGGCGTACTTCGTACCGCCCAAAATTTATTTGTCTATTGAAATATTTTTGTTCAACAGTTTCACCAACAATTCACGTTCATGAATTTCAGTAACGCATTTATCTTCCAATATTACGGTTTGGTGATTGCCAGAAGGCATATTTCCATTGCCATCTTAAATAACCTAGCAAAAGTATATATGCATACAAAGAGACATAATTCAGTGCGTTTAAAGGCACCACGTACCCTCTCTAAATAGCCCCAATTATTTTCTAAGAGTATGGGATTGATTTCATATATCTCCATACCATGTGCGAGTACTCTACCATGAACACTTCCGGAGATATGCGGTATGAAAAATTCTATTTTTATGAGAGCTGCCACGCCCCTTTTTCCAATAGCTCCATTTTTTCTATAACTGCGATTGATCTCACACCCCCTTTTCTAAAAACCACAATTTATCTCTATGAGTATGCGATTGTTTTCGTATATCTCCATACCATGTTCGAGTACTCTACCATGAACACTTCCGGAGATATGCAGTATGAAAAATTCGGTTTGTATGGGAGGTGCCATGCTCCCTTTTCCAAAAACAACAATTTTTCTCCATGAGTCTGCGATTGTTTTCGTATATCTTCATACCATGTTTAAGTACTCTACCATGAACACTTTCGGAGACATGCAGTATGAAAAATTTGGTTTGTATGGGAGGTGCCACGCCCCCTGCACTAGCTAATACCCGCGGGTTTCCCCCCCGCGCTTTTATACAAATAGGAAAAATAATTTAATGATTTTAGATTTTATTTCTGTGCCCATTTCGTTATAGCTCGTTATTTTCTAAGTGAGTTAAGGTATTTAGGCCGTTTAAAACTATGAAATTATAAAATCTCCTCTCTCCTCCCTCTAGGTTTACCTTAAAAGGTTTCCAGGTATACGACGTGTGAACGTGAAACCTTCTTGGAGGTGCCACGGCGAGTTCTAATATTTCCAACTCAAATTTAGTAACCTGGCCTTGCTAAAATACCACTTCTCATTACTGTAGCAAATGCCTCAAGAGAGCTTTAGATTATAAGGTCGAACCCGGCTCTCCCTTTTCCATTTAATGACATTTATTCTGTCTTCCACAATCACTTCCAGGGATATGTGGCAAGAAAAAGTAAAATTGTACTGGAAGTGCCACGCCCCTTTTTCTTACAACCCTAATCTTCTTCCATGAATTTAGAATTGATTTTACATACCCCAGTACCAAGTCCCAGTACTCTACCATGAACATCTCTAGAGATAAGCAGTAGAAAACAGTAAATTTGTACGGCAGGAACCATGTCCCCTTTTCGAATAACACAAATTCTTCTCTATGAGTATGGAATTAATTTTGTATACACATCTCGGTGCCATGTTCCAGTCGTCTGCAATAAACACCTCCAGAGATATGCAGCATAGAAAAATCAATTTGCATGGGAGTGGCCACACCACCTTTTCCAATAACTCTCATTTTTCTCCATGAGTATGGTATTAGTTTCACATTTCCATACCAAGCTTGACTGCTTTACCCCAAACATTTGAAGAGATCTGCAATATGAAACTTTCAGTCAGTATGGGAGGTGCTACGCCTCTTTTCCAAAAACGTCCATTTTTCTCCGTAAATATGAACATGATTTCACACAGTGTTGGCAAACTGTTAATCTGATTAACGATTAAAATGTTAATCGCGTTTGACGATTCAAATTAATTAGTCATAATCAACTGTGCAATTAATGATAACAATTTTTTAATCGTTAATCGCTGGCTGCGATCACGTTTAATTAATTTAAAACATTAATCGTTAATCCAATTAAAAACAAAATCTGATTAATTTGTCTAGTTTGTCCGAGTTTGAAACCAAACACCAGTTATAGTAATTATTTTGTGTTTTACGCTTATAAAAAGCACGTAATATAAAAAAATTATAATTATTGTTATTAGTAATACATAAACTGGGAACTTTTACAAACCTAGTTTGTAAAACGTTTGTTGGTATGCATATATCTTAATGAAAATGCACACCAAATTCCTTAGATTGATGAGGAAACCCGACTTAGCCATACTGGATTAACTTGCTTTGTGTGCACAGGAAAATTCCAGCATAACTTAATTAATCACCAAACCTACTTGATCAAATTAAGAGTTAATGATTAAAAATTAATTTTTTAATCGCGGTTACGGTTAACTGTTTAGTCGCATTAAAATTAATCATGATTAACTGTAATCAGATTGAATTTAGTCGACTTAACTAACTAATTAAAACATCAATCGATTAATGCCAACATTGATTTCACATACATATCACTATACCAAGTTTCAGTTCCCTCCCACAAATACTTCCAGAGATATGTATGTAATTCCAATTTGTATGGGAGGGGCCTTGAGTTATCGGACTTACTTTAAGTCTAAGACCATCCTTCCGATATCCGTAGTAAGTGTACTAAATTTCGTTCTGATCGGAAAATCGGTTAAGGAAGTAGCCTATTTTTCAATCCAGGTCATAAACCATCTTTGAGCAAAATTTAATTTTCAAACAGGTGGCAATTCTTAAATAAGTAGCCTATAATTCCGGTCTAGGTCATAAGCTATCTGTGTGCATACTTTCATGCAAATCAGTTCAGTCATTTCCACGTATTAATTTAATTAAACTTTCCAAATACGTAATAACTCTTAAAATAGTAGCCTGTTTCCAAAAATAGGTCATAAGCTATCTCTGTGCGAAATGTCATGCAAATCTGTTCAGTCGTTTCCGCGTATTAATTTAATTAAAACTTTTTTAACAGGTGGCAACTCTTCCAAAAAATTAGCCTATTTTCCACTGTAGGTCATAAGCTATCTGCTTGCAAAATTTCATGCAAATCCGTTCAGACTTTTCCGCGTATTAATTTAATAAACTTTTTTTAGCAGGTGGTAACTCTTAAAAAAAGTAGCCTATTTTTCAGCCTAGCTCATAAGCTATCTGTGTGAAAACTTCAATGCAAATCAGTTCACTCATTTTCGCGTATTAATTAAATTAAACATTTCTAACAGGTGGCAACTCTTAAAAAAAAAGTAGCCTACTTTCTAACCTAGGTCATAAGCTATCTATGTGCAAAATTTCATGCAAATCCGTTTAGTCGTTTCCGCGTTTTAATTTAATTAAACTTTTTTAACAGGTGGCAACTCTTCCAAAAAATTAGCCTATTTTCCACTGTAGGTCATAAGCTATCTGTGTGCAAATTTTCATGCAAATCCATTCAGTCGTTCCCGCATATTAAATGAATGAAACTTTTTTAACAGGTGGCAACTCTTAAAAAAGTTGCCTATTAACCAATCTGGCCCATAAGCTATCCGCGTACAAAATTTCATGCAAATCCGTGCAGTCGTTTCCGCGTGATGATTTCCCAAACATCCAAACATACAAACTTTCACATTTATAATATTTATTAGATTCTCATAGCTACCATACGTGCACAAAAAATTTGATTTCATTTTTATGGGAGCTGCCACGCCCCTTTTTCCAATAGCTCCAATTTTTCTATGACTATGCGATTGATCTCACACCCCCTTTTCCAAAAACCACAATTTATCTCTAAGAGTATGCGATTGTTTTCGTATATCTCCATACCATGTTCGAGTACTCTACCATGAACACTTCCGGAGATATGCAGTATGAAAAATTCGGTTTGTATGGGAGGTGTCACGCCCCCTTTTCCAAAAACCACAATTTCTCTCCATGAGTATGCGATTGTATTCGTATATGTCCATACCATGTTCGAGGACTCTACCATGAACACTTCCGGAGATGTGCAGTGTGAAAAATTCGATTTGTATGGGAGGTGCCACGCCCCCTGCACCTAGCGGTATGAAATATACTTTATATCCGATTCTCATACCTACCATATGTGCACAAAAATTTTCATAAAGATCGGTGGTGCCGTTTAGGAGGAGTTCGACCACTAACACCGTGACATGAGTTTCTTATATATTAGATATATAAATAAGTCTAATAAGAGTTGCCTATACGCCGCTATGTCTGAATTTGGCATCTCCTCAAAACTCATACGGCTGTGTAAAATGCCGTTGAGCAATACCACCAGCTCCGTCAGAATTGGGAAAGACCTCTCCGAGCCGTTCGCCACAAAACGGGGTTTCAGACAGGGCGACTCCCTTTCATGTGACTTCTTTAATCTGATGTTGGAGAAGATAATAAGAGCTGCAGAACTGAACCGCTCAGGAACAATTTACTACAAGAGCGTGCAATTGCTGGCTTATGCCGATGACATCGACATCATCGGTAACAAAAACCGCGAAGTCTGTTCTGCCTTTTCCAAGTTGGATAGGGAAGCAAAGCGAATGGGTCTGGTGGTAAACGAGGACAAGACGAAGTATCTCCTGTCATCAAACAAACAGTCAGCACATTCACGCCTTGGCACCCACGTCACTGTTGACAGTTACAATTTCGAGAAAGTAGAGAATTTCGTTTACTTGGACTGCGTTTATACACGGAAACTTTTGTCGACGCGATTTTTCACATTCCCTTTTGGTGTTGCTCATTTCATTTACACACGACGATTTTTGTGCATGCAATTGTTGTTGTCAGCTGTGAACCGCTAACTCAATTTACACAGACGAACGAGAGCACAAAGCGTGTTGCCCGAGCACGACCAACTCGGTGCCCCTCTCCTTTCCTCGTCACGTGAGCACCTAGGAACCAGCATTAACACCGATAATAATGTCAGCATTGAAATCCAACGCAGAATCACTCTTGCCAACAAGTGCTACTTTGGACTGAGTAGGCAATTCAGGAGTAACAAGAATGATTGTATTCTCTCAATCGTGCAGGAGTAAAGTCCTCTCTCGACGTACGAAAACCACGCTCTATAAGTCACTCATCATGCCCGTGCTGGTATATGGCGCAGAAGCATGGACAATCATAACATCCGATGAGGCGGCTCTTGGAGTGTTTGAGAGAAAGATTTTGCGGAAGATTTACGGGCCTTTACGCGTTGGCGACGGCGAGTACCGCAGACGATGGAACGATGAGCTGTATGAGCTTTACAAGGACTTGGCTTCACTTGGCGTTTCCAATTGGCGTCAGTTGGCACAGAGGAGAAACGACTGGCGTGCTTTGCTGAACTCGGCCAAAATCGCTTAGGCAGTTACAGCGCCAAAAAAAGAAGAAGAGGAAGAAATAAGTCTTTCTTAGTTTAAAAATTCATCTCTTACATAAATGAAAAAATGAGATCAAATTAAGCATATACAACTTTTTCATGCCAAGTATGAATAAATTCTCCAAAAGGCTAAAAAAGGGCTAGGGGCAATTTTAAATGTATGTGGATAAAAAAAGTATGTGGTAGCTAAATCTAGCCACCGAAGGGCTAAAACGGCAACACTGATGAAGACGTTGCTGTCCATAAGTTCATATGTACATTAGGGTGGCCCAAAATAAGTAAAGTCGCCATTTTAATGCTCTCACCCTCTAGGAATGTTCTATATCGAAAAAATATACCCCTATTTTTTCATTAATATTCAGAGGTCGCTCAAAGCGCTAAAAGTTTTTCATGTATTTTGTATGGGGAAAAAAAAAACTTTTCGTGGAAATGATACAAAATTCTTGGAAATTAATATTTTTTGATCGGAAAACTCTGGTTCTCTTCAAGAGCCTTCTAATAACTTTATCCAATTATTTATTTAATCTTTTTTTAATAATGAAGATTTTTTATTTATTCCCCATTGCATCTTCTGGCATTTTCTAGGGGTTTTGGCGGACCTATAAAATATAGTTACTAAGAAAAAATTGTTAAAGAAATAATTGGTAATTATTATTGGGAATCTGTTGAAGAGAAACAGAGTCCTCCGATCGAAAAATATTGATTTTAAAGAATTCCATACCATTTCCACGAAAAGTTCTTTTTTCCCATACAAAATGCATTGAAAACTTTGAGCGCTTTGAGCGACCTCTAAATTTTTTTCTTATTTCAAAAAAATAAGGGTATACTTTTTTTTTAGATATAGAACAATCCTAAGGGGTGAGAGCATACAAATTCCGACTTTACTTTTTTATATGCATTTTTAGACCACCCTAATGTACATACCAGGGACGTGAACCGGTTTTGAACCGGAGAACCGTTTTTTTCTATTAATTAACTGAACTTGATTCGAACCGAAAACCGAACCACTTTCCATAAAGGTTTAAAGGTTCGTTTCAAACAAGGTTTAATAGATAAATGTAACCACTTTTTTCTTTTTGTTAAACATGTTAATACCTACCATGTTTGTTTACCATGTGACAATATCCAATGTAAAGGCAACCCATCTCATTTGACAAACACTTGACCCTTAACCTTGTGCGTTGTTGCACTTGACACTTCACACTTAAACTTGCGCGTTATTTTTTATACCCGAGCGCACTTCTGCACAAGGGTATTATAACTTTGTTCACATAACGGTTGTTTGTAACAGGTAAAACGAATCAAGATAGATATAGGCAAATGTATACATAAGAGATCAGAATGAAAAGAGTAATCGTTTAAGCGGTCACTGTCTGTCCGTCCGGCGGTCCGTCTGTGCACACGATAACTCGAGTAAAAATTGAGATAACTTAGCGAAACTTTGTACGTGCACTTCTTTCGGGCGTAGGACGGATGGCATTGAAAATGGGCAAAATCGGACAATAACCACGCCTATCTCCCATATAACGGTAATTTGGAGAAATACGAAATCTTCGATAAATCAGTAAATATTAAAGTTAATTTATTCAAAATTGATGCTTGCGACAATTGTTTACCAAGAAATATGTTTATGATAAAATATAGGAAAACGGGCGCGGCACCGCCCACTCTGGTGTGAGGGGGGGCAATTATTTCCGAACGCAGCCTAAGCAAGGGGTAGGGTAAATCGCAGCCAACCTCTGCATTTCCACTCTTTTTGGTATTCTTTATTCGTGGCTACGTTTACAAAGGGTTACCATGGGCATGTGTGTGTGTAAGTCTCGTGCATGCCCTCTACCTGGTGCGTTTGCATATTTACTCTTCGATATACATATATACATAAATAGATCTCAGTTGAACTCTTTCCGGCGAAAGGCATAATTTAAGGAACATAAAATATGTGAGCTTTGTGAAATAAAGAAATTATGATGAAGTGTTAAAGAGAAACGGATTGTGTGTGATGAGCGAGGCCTAGGATGATGGGCACAGCGGACAGATAGACAGCGGAAGGACGGACGGATGCTGAAGTAGAGGGGTAATATTCGCATATGGTACGGAGATAGGGGCTGATCCTCCAAAGCCATGATCAGCAAAGGACCGGAGAGGCGGACAGGCCTCGAATTAATGGAGGTAAACTGCGGGCCTGAGCAGGACGGAGCGGGTACATAGGGGTGACTTGAGAGGACGGGGACGGGGATAGGGGTGACTTCCCCCTGTACTTCTCTCAACTTTTTAAGAGCAATATGAAAAACGTGATGTAAACATTTGTCTACATGTGATCTTCCGTCTTCCTCCGACTTATGGCCTTATTTAGTGGTATCTTTTTAACCAACGCAAAATTTCCAAATGTGGTAGTAAGATAAATGAGAATGTGTTAGTTTCCATCACACAATTCTTGTAGGGTTGACGGGATGGGGACAGCAAGGGGGTGGTATTTGTTAACTGTCTTGTGGCCATGCGGGTTAGATTTTTTTATTGTTGGCGCGGTATATTGAACATCGCAGGTGATCTACGGAAACCCACCCCAACCCGACGAGCTGGCTGGACGCCAGTGTACCCAGGTGGATCACTACGCTTTTAGTAAGGCGGTATCGCGTGCCTTGGCCCTGGTAACAAAGCAACCACCAGATATTTAAGTTTTTTCGTCCGCAATAAGTCTATATAAATTGGATTTCTGTGGACCAATGATATTCCCCCATTTTGAAATTGCCACCAACAGCACCCCTGCAGTGAAATCCCAAACTAGTCAGGAAAAATACTAGTTTACAACTAGAATTTCATGACAGAAACCGATCTAGTTCGAAAATGACCAGACTTGTACCAAGTACAAAACGATTTATTCATGCCCTGTTTTATTTGACTTCGACAGTTTAATACAATAAAGTACACAAAATATTATAACTTTTATTTGGCTATATTGTAAACCATTAAAGCGAGTACGTACTCGCAATTATACCATACCTGTTAAATAATAATTAATATTCATAATGATTATTAATTAAAGCATGTTTATGTTTGGATAACCGTTTAATGATTAAATACGGATATAATTAATTACTTAAAAAATTCTTACTTAAAAAAGTAATTAATTACTTAAAAAATGTTAATTAATTAATTAATTTTAATTACATCATTGTTTCGTTACTTTTGATCATTTTCAATTATTTTCGAGTTGTTTTAATTACACGATTATAATTATTTGATTAGTTTACAACTAGTACATTTGACTACACAGGGACTATACAGATTTAAGGACGATTCAACATCGTACCGGATCATTATTTCCGCAAGAACTTCTTCGCGGACATAATGCTTTCATTAGGTTAGTTAAGACGGCAATGAAGGATATGCCTTCTGACGAACACAAAACCAAACGTGAACGTGAATTGTTGCTGAAAACGTTGCACAGTGGCCAATTTTTGGAAAACCCTGGCCAAAAGTCCAAAAAAAATTTGTGCATTCGTATGCATAACCATCTTATATTGTTAGGAGCGCTCTACTGCGTATCATTATTAGACAACAAGTCGATTCTCTTAAGGCATTTAGTGTTACAGGAGATCGAAGTGACTGTTGCTAGCAATTCGCTCTAAACTTTTCGTAAAGTAGAGTTTTCGTCGTTGTTAAAATCCTGGTATTATCCTTAAAACAATAACAGTTTTCAAGCATCCGATCATGGACATTGTATTCTAGAGTATGTAAAACTTGTCTTTTCATTGTCACGCCATCTAAAAACTAACTTAAGACGTAGATATTAACGGATTGATTTTTTTTTTGTTTACTCATTATGATGGATTAGGAAAATAGTTACGAGAGTGGTCGAGATGGGCAGTCTAATTTTCTTTTTCATTTAGATTGAAGTTTTTCACATCCACCTTGGTTAAAACCACCTGCCAAATGCCGCCACTGTAGTTTGGACATCAGTTTTTATACGCGATGCTTAATTTTTTTATGTTTAAAAGATTGAAATTATGTAAAAAATTATTTCTGTCAAGATTTTGATGTTTTAAAGATTGGATGTTTTTAGAATTTAAATGATGTCAGAAAGTACCACTATATTAGAGTGGTCATCCATGGGCCTCTCGTTATTGAATGGGCACCCCTGCCAATTGGGCAACTTTCCGAAGAAGCCCAAGAGTCAAGGAATAAGGATATTAAAAAATATCGGCTGCTTGTATCCTCCGACCCTGTCATTTCAAGTTTACGTTTAAACCCACCAAAACACAATCATAAACTGTCGTCAGATGCCATTAAATTATTATCAACTGTTGTAAATGCGGATGCGGAATTGCCATCAGAAAATATAGATATGAACTTGGATACTTCAGATGACTGCGGGTCTGACAGTGTATAAAATTGTTATCTTAAAAATATATTCCTGTACCAACAAATATGTATGTCTTGTTTCTTGATTCATTCAAAATCCCGCAGTTCCCGTGTAGATTTGAACATCAAGATTTTTAGAAACAAACATTAAGGCCTCCTTAGTATTTGTCCGAGCTTCTCTTCCGATTTGTGGCGTGCGCCTTGATGTTGGCGCACAAAGGGGAGGGACCAACAGTTTTACGCCGAATCCGAACGGGAATTTTATTTTTATGAGAAGCTGTTCTTCGTTGCTGAATACACTCGGGGGTTTGCCATTGCCTGCCAAAGGGCGACTTTATTACAACAAACTTGTTTGTTTCTTATTTTTTGATGTTGGTCGGAAACTGGGCTTGAACCCAGGCCCTGCGGAATGATAGCGTATATTGCTAACCGCTACATCACATTATATAACAAAAAAGCAGAAAACATGACCTTTTATACTTAACTACCTTAGTTTTGCTAAAAATTTGATTATTTTAAGCGTACACAGCAGCCATTATGGCTCCTCCATTTTGAATTTCGAAATTATGGTGTGCAATTTAAAACCAGCAACCAAAATCAAGACGAATACACAAGGTTTGATTACAATTGTTTTTTCGAAAAATTGGCCACTGTGCGTTGGACCAAATGTTTCAATAAAAAATTAATTTTGGGTAGGACGAAGTTCGCCTGGTCTGCTAGTAGTAAATATAGTGATTATCATAACAATAACAAACACAACCCACACATTTTTTTATATTTAAATTCAATTATTCTTTAATAAAAAATATAGTTCATCGTATAAGCAAAACTACGTAAAACCAAGTTTCAAACTTTGTACAAAAGTAAAAAAAAACATCAACAAGATTTAGTTTTGGTCATTTTTTGTTGACGGTGTTGTACATTTTGCTTCATATAAACAATTGTCGATGATACATATTCGGGATGTTGCGAATGTGGATGTTTAAAAGCTAACATCTGCGGATGGGAATGCGTATGCGGATGTCAAATATTTTTAAGAAATAATTTTGGTGAGTACATTAGGGCATTTAGGTAAATAAGAAATGGAAAAGTTATTAATTTTTAGTAATGTTTTTTTATTTAGTAGAGAGAGTAATTTTGCTGCCTTTTCGGGTTACAGCCTGTTTCCTAACGGGTCGTAAATGAAACCTGCGCCACTAAATAACTGAGGCGACAAACTTGAAAGGCTTGAAACTTGACAAAATTGTAAATTATTTTCGATTGACGCTGCACCAGTTGAGAGAACTTTCAGTTATATTTTTTTTATTGCCGTGCAGCAATTCCTTTTTGGGAATTGCATCGGGGCTACAAATGTCGGATGTATCCTCCTGACTTTCATCTTCACAATCTAGCAAGAACGGTTTAAACACCGTTATGTTCCAATTTGGAGCACCAACTCTTTTGGTTGTTTCAGAGTTTGGAGAACGTTTTTCGATTTTAGTTTTTGTAATTCATTTTTAATCCTGTCTTCTGTGACTGGTTTGAAAAATGTGCTCTTTTAGCGAGGTTGTGAATATGTGGACATGGCAAATAAATTATTTTCTAGGATTAACGCAAACGTCAAAGCTGTGAAGCTGTGCTCTTTTGTGCTCTGTTTAAATTTTGTGTTTTATAAAGCTGTTTACGCTTAATAAGTAAAAAATTAAAAAAAATTGTGATTAAACGTCCGGTGCACAATTTAAAGATAAGTAAAATTTTCAGCATATATCGTTTATAAAAATTTAAAAATCACCGCAATTTAAAATTTTTAGAGTTTTGATAGTTTTGAATTTCTTCCCATTTTAAATAACTTGAGTGGAATTCCAAAATTTTCTAAACTTTCAAAACTTAGTGAATCACAACAATTCAATATAATGATGAATACTAGATTTCTAGAAATTTTTTATTTTTAAAAAATTTTGAGAATTGTAGGAATTTTAACAAACTTTTTCTAAGTAAAAGTGTGGAATATACAAAATTGATCAAACGAAATTAAAAGTTTTCGAATGTTGAAAATATTTTCATATTTCATTTTTGAAAGTTTAAACAATTTTCGTAATTCTTGAAGATTCAAAAAAATTTTGGACGTTGATGTTTTAAAATTTTCAAAAAATTTTAAATTATCAAACTTTGTTATATCATACAAAATTTTGGAAAAGTTCCGAAAAGTGGAAAAATTTTGGAATTTTTCAAAAATGTTAATATCTTTTAGAATTCTAAGAATTTTATATTTTTTACGCACAAGTACCATGAACATAAGAATTTTTCGACAATTTGTGATGTTTCACATTTTTACATTTTAGGATCGATTTTAAGATAAATAAAATTCTCAAAATTTTTGAAAATATAAAAATTTCTAAAATCTCAATAATTTTGTACATTTCAAAATATTCGCATTTTACAAAAATTTCTAGAATCTCCCGGATTTAGATAGTTTTTGAAATTTTGGAAATTGTCCTAAAAATAAGAAATCTCAAGAAATTTAATAATTGTTTTCTGAACCTGTGAAAATATTCAAACTATTTCCCCAATTTCCTCTACCTGGGTCCTCCACTGGTATTTAAAACTGTTCGCTACATAGCTTTCAAACCGATATTTACCAGCTGATTGGTTCTCTGATTGATACATCGTTTTCAAAACTGTTTTGCTTCTAAAACCCATAAACAAATACCATTTTAAAGATGTCGTGTATCTACACCAATTGCCACATTAAAAGCGACTCCTATGTGTCATGCTGGCTCTGCGATGGGATTGCCCATATAAAATGTGCTGATTTGAGTGGTAGGGTGTTAGACGCTATTAATGAGGGAAAGGGTCTTCGTGGTCTTGTCAAAAATGTAGATCAACCGAAGATGATTTATTTAAATTCTTTAGGCAGTCCAGAAATGGCTTTTCTGAGATTCGGAAGATCTGTCGGTGCTTGTTGAGAAATTTAAGCATTACGACAAAATGTTTAGGTCTTTCACATGTCTCGACAACCCTCCACACTCTGAGGATAGCCGAGAAAGTAAAGGTAGGCGTGTTATTAGTCCAGAAAGACAGACACTGAATCTAGTCAGAAAAATCCTCCATCCCAGTCCTTGGAACTTATTAATCTTTCTTCTCCATGTCCTAGGCATTCCGCTATCTAAAGCCATATCAACTAGGTCTACATCTAAAAATAATAACGTCAATCAAACCGTTGACTTAACAGTGTTGCCATCAACATCTGAAGCTGCGCTGTCTAACTTAGTTCCTCCGAATAATTCGAAGCCCCGCACATCAGACATCATTACCAAAATGTTGGTTGTAATTCCTCCGAGAAGATCAATCTTTGTCTCTAGATTTGCTAAAGATACTTCTTCGGATGGTATAAAGTCATACATATCGACTAAAATTAGAACTAAAGATGCATTTATTCGTAAATTTAATTTTAAATACGATCACGATATTTCATCCTTTAAAATTGATGTAGCTGCCGAAGATTTTGATTTACTACCAAATACATAGTTCATTTTGGCCGACCGGGGCGTTTGTTCGCGAGTTTGAGTGTAAACCTAATAAAAGTAATAACAACGTAGCTAAAATTTCTAATCTTAATTCGGATTCAAAAAACTAACTCGCAAGTCTAATTTAAGTATTTACTATCAAAACATTAGAGGTTTGAATACCAAATTAACTGACTTATATTTAAAAGGTTTTGACTGAAATTATAATATTGTTTCCTTGAACGAAACATGGCTCAAACCTCATATTTTTAATTCCGAAATTCTTCCAAATGAATATCAAATATACAGGAGTGACCGCGAGGGCAGAATCTGCGGTGGTGTTCGTTTTGCGGTGCATTCATCGATACCATCCGAGAAAGTTAGTGTTCCTGTCATTGAAAGCTGGAAAGAGTTATATTTATTTAGCTCTTTGCTACATCCCTCCTAATTGCCGTAGCAGTATATATGCAGCTAGTTTCTTTACTTGAGACCGTAAATGCAATGCTTACGGCATCCGATTCTATGATTGTTTTGGGCGATTTAAATCGGCCACACATTTCAAGGTACATGATTGACACCGATGAGGAAATGGAGGAAATGGCTGAACTTTGCTCAAACAAATAAATATGTGTCCAAATAAGTTTGGAAAGGTCTTG
Organism: Rhagoletis pomonella; assembly: GCF_013731165.1. Classification (NCBI taxonomy): domain Eukaryota; kingdom Metazoa; phylum Arthropoda; class Insecta; order Diptera; family Tephritidae; genus Rhagoletis; species Rhagoletis pomonella. The sequence continues at coordinate 36,814,704 of NW_023458563.1, forward strand.
GATCTCATTTACGTTGATGATGTTCCGAAGGCCTCTATTAATCGGTGTGATCCCCTAGTTTTGCCAGAGGATGCATACCATCCCGCTCTTGAAGCTACGAAATCATATATGAAATACATAATAATAAGTCGTAAATTTCAGGAAAATTAACAAAGAACTTTCAAAGTTATCTTGTCCAATATATAAAGATGACGTGGAGCGTAGCGCTGAGCACTTTAATGATACTGTTTTCAATTTGTTTCGAAAGTATGTGCCAAAACTTAATATTGTTCATGAAGAACCAACACAATTATGGTTCACTAAAGAGCTTAAAAAATTGAAAAACAAAAAATCACATTCTTTTAAACTGTATAACTTTACTTTTAATGTACTTTGCATTAAATAAGGAATGTTATAACTCATATTTATGTAAAATTAACAAGAATTTAATTAACAATCCTCTAAATCATTTGATGGTTTCGTAAATTCAAAGCGTAAAGTACATGGTTTTCCGTCCGCTATGCATTATCGCAACACTGTGTATAGTGACTGCCAACTCATTGCCAACATGTTTGCCAAGTTCTTTAGGTCCAATTATTCTGTAGACTTCCCTATAAGTGGAGACTATCCGTACGAGCTTTGTTCAATCAATTCTGCTTATATTCCAGTAATATCTTCCGATGAAGTTTTACACTATTTAAAAACCTTAAAAGCGTCATTTAGGCCTTTTAGTTTCTTTTATTAGTTAGATGAGCTCGGTCTTTCTTTGTTGCAGGCAGTCACAATTAATTACTCACCACTGTCGGTACCATAAGCTATCAAATCCATTTTGTTGTTCCATTCCATGCGCTCAATGTGTTTTGAAATATTTTTTGAGGCGAATGAACGCAAATTTTCAACATACATATGTATCAGGGACCGCAAATAACAGTTCCTTTTTTTAACAGCTAAAGTCCTTTCCTAATAATAAACAAACCGCTTATCCAAATTTAACAAGTTTGGTATCAACTGAAAGAAGACTAAAATAGCTTTAAAACTGAAATATTTAATCGAGGAAAGCCAGCAGAAAGCCAGCTATTGAAAAATATTTAAATAAAAAATGTTTTTTAATTACCATAGAACAAGCCTTGGGTCGGGTATATGCATTTCTTTTGTATTAAATTATAAAAAATATATAAATAGAAGTGGTAACCTTCGATAGTTATATCTGTTTAAAAGCTATTTAAGTCCTCTTTTATTTGGTACCAAATTTGTTTAATTTGGATAAGCGGTTTGTTTACTATCCGGAAAGACTTTTATTTCGAACTTAAAAAATATCTGGCCAAGTTTAACTGTTGGAAAAAAATAACTGCTATTTACGGTCCCTGATATGTATCGTTAATACTATTTCACATTGTCGCTGAAATGCAAACAACCACAAATAACTAAATTTTTGTATTGCCTAAAACGATGTAGGGAATTATGATTCGATGAAATGCATAATAATCAATCAAAAAGTTAATTTTGGATTTTTAATTAGATACGGCTTAATATATTTCAGCGACGATGTGAATTAAGCCCTTTATATACTATACTAACGATATATTACATGTCAAGTCCCACTCCTCAATAGAATTAATTCTTATTTAATTTGTGAACTGTCGACTTATTTACATATAATTTCATCTTTATTTCGAGGCGTGCTAATTTTGATAATTTACACAAAATTTAAATCAATGTTTTTGTTTTCAAGCTGAAAGACTATAAAAGGAAACACGGAACTTAAGAATAATAAGTTTTATGAGAAAAAAATAATTAAACTTTTTTAAGAAAAAGTAGAAAAATACTAGCGATGCATCCAGTTTTTTCATCAGACCTTTGACAAATAATATTCGAGTTACATAATTCTTACCTAATTAAAGGTAATCTTTTAACGCGCAAATAGTCGACTCTATAGCCAGCCGTTGAACATTTTCGCAGGAAATACCTACTATTATCTTACTCTTTGACTTTAAATTACGAAAGAAGGTCGACGTAGGGGACAGTCTTAACGTAGCATCTCCACAGGCAAAAAACTTTTGGCTAAAATTTTTTGTTTGCCAGATATACGTTTTATCAGTGCACTTGCACAATATTCGCATTCGCAAAAGCTCCGCATTGATTATTGCGAATGCGAATGTTAAAATTTATGCGGAACTTCCGCGGTTGCGAATGCGAATGCGAATATTCGCAACAACCCTGATACATATATACTTCTTATGGAAGTAAATTAGTTATTGAATAGGCTATCAAGCAGCTTACCCAACAACTTTCTTAAATTCTGAATACAAATTTTAAAATTTTGTTAAAACTTTGATGATTTTTTCTGCACAACGTTAGAAACTTGGATTTATACTATTTTATATAGTATACAATGAATTATATTTTTATAAAAAAAAAGCAGAAAAAAACATAAAAAGTCAAAACTTGTCAATACGTGGCGTCGCATAGTTATGATAAGGACTATATGTATAGCCCGCGACAAAAGATAGCATATCAACACTTTTACCAGTTTTCACTACTTTTCTTTTGCTTTTTTTAAGGTTTATTAATTTTTATCTAAGCTCAACAAAAGCAATATAAGTCCAAATTTCAAAATTTGTAGAAACATTTTAAAAATTTCACAAAATTATCCCTGTTCCAAATATTTTAATTATTTTTCAGTGTTTTTTAGAGCGATTCCGTACTTTGTCAGCAGTTTTACTGTGCCACTTTTCATGTATCACTCCCTTTTTTTAGCGATTCGGAACAATTTCTGGATTTTTTCGTAAGTCCTCATATCCCATTTTATTTATTTTGTTTTTAAGAATTTTCTATTTCAATGATACAGTTAAACTTAGACTGTGATCTTTATAAACCATTAAACACAAAAACAAACATTACCAGATATTTTCTGCTCACAGAATTTCATGAATTTTTTTGCCTTAAAAACAAAAAGAAAAATTATCGTATTTTCTTGGTCAGTTTTATTTTGCTTTTATTTCAAAATGCATACTCGGCACGGATGCTAATTTTTACTTCTTGTCAAAATGTGTTTTTATTATATTTTTAACTGGTTCTATTACTTGCAATACTGCAGTCAACCACGGATCAATACTTAGGCGAGATTTATTCTTCACAAAAAACCACTCCCACAAAATATAACCACTTGTCATTTGATGTGACTCGAAAAGTACCTATATATGTAAATAATATTGCATTTTTCAGTAGCCGGTACCTTTTTCTCTATAGCTACAACCTAACCTAAGCGGTCCTATTGGGAATTTCACATAAACAAATATTCCCAAAAATTATAAAGCAAAACAAAAACAATGTTTCCGAATTTGTTTTTGTTTTCCAGGCTAAATTATGGGAACAATTTATTCACATGGAATTGGCGATAGGGCTGCATATGTATAAACGCACGCCGTTTGTATACGCACGCGGTCTAACTTGTTTTTCTGCGTCAACCGAAATCGGCTTGCGTACGTTTGCATTTAATTTCAGTGAGCCAAACGGCAAATCAATATGTCCCACAGAACAAAAATTTGAAATTGAGTTAGCTTTTTACGAGCGTCGTTCATTTTCGGTTGGTCCCATACATGTTGTATGTGCATGAGAAACTTTTTACACGAAATTGACGGAGTGCGTGAATATTTGTTGACCTGTTGATAACAATGATATGTAGGATCATCTTTCAGTTTGATTCATTCTCCAAAGTTTGAATCACTTAGTAACTTCGTCCTTCTGAGTTGAAGTAATTAAAAAATAAAAACTTACTGACTGCTATTCAACTGCCAGATGCCAAAATGAGCTGCTACCAGTATCCACGATGCAATCCAGCTAACTGTAATTCCAAATTTTGTTTCGTTCTGGGTGGTTGCCACCGGCCAATGGCCAAGCGCTCGCTGGCTTACCGGAAATACTGTTTTTGCCTAATAATATTTACGATAATTGGTACAATAAAATGCCCCAAAGCGAAATGATTTATAAATTTACGTGCCAAGCAATTATCGCCTCATACTAGGGTTGAATGTACATTTTAAATAATGAAATGCAGTTGAAACTACACTCCGCTCCATAACTAAATCACCGCTCGAAAGAATGATGTACCTTATTTAATGATTGTGCTAATAAGTAAACATAAACTTTATTTCTGATGCATAAACATTTCTGTAAATAAACATTCAGTTTGGATGCTGAAATTGATGCGGAGGTTGCCCATATTGAGAAGTCATTCCATCCCTTCTGGCTTTACTTCAATGTCGTAATTTACTAATTTACATATGTATATTGCGAAAGACCAACCCGTTCAATCTGTCCATTGCATTGTACATTGTTGTTCTGAGCCAAAGGACTTAAATCTATAAGAAGAGACTACGCGTTTTAATTATAATGAGTGGGAACATCAGGAGCGTGCTTTCTCTTTTGCCCAAATACCTTTTGTGATTGGATGAAAAGAGAAGGCACGCTCCTGATGTTCACACTCGCTACAATTATAAAGTGTTGTCTCCTCTTATAGATTTACATTCTTTGTCTGAGCCAAGTTTTGATTCTTAGCAAAGGAGAGAAAGACCTATCAGCGCTAGCATTCGTTGCCGGAAATGTGCAAAGTATCTATACGAGTATTACTAGTCGGCAATATACCATTATCACAATGTGTGAGTGTGTTGATGGCAGATGCCATTTGAGTAGCAGATTCAGTTTTCAGTTTCCATTGCTGTTGCCAAAACGCTAATTCTGCTCCTAGCTTCAAGTTAATAATAATAATAATAATAGATTGGCGCTTACACATATGTTTGGCCGAGCTTCTCCTCCGATTTGTGGCGTGCGCCTTAATATTGTTACACAAAGTGGAGGGACCTACAGTTTTACGCCGACTCCGAACGGCGATTGAATTTTTATGAGAAGCTGTTTTTCATGGCAGAAATACACTCGGAGGTTTCCCATTGCTTGCCGAGGGGCGATCGCTGTTAAGAAAAAACCTTTTTTCTACATTTTTTGCGATGGTGCATTGACCAGGGCTTGAATCCTGGTCTGCGTAGTGGAAGCCCGCACTGCTTACCACTACACCTCAGCGGCCACAAGCTTCAAGTTAAGTTGTCGTTGATTCCCAACCAAAACCTCACCTAAACGGTTTATGAGGCAGTTACTAAGTTCGATGGTTTCTTTCACTTCCAAGTGGATGTTGAGCATAGGTAATAGCAGACCGAGATTTAAACCATCCAGGATGACTTTGGAAAACCTAGTCTTTAGATCTTCTGTGACCGATTAATTGTATGCAGAAACTTTATACACTTCGCAGCTTTGCGATGGATGATTGTTTCGATGACTTTAGCGACCGCATGTTCTGCGTTTTCGTACTTCAACGTCTAACTTTTCAACTAATTGTGAGGCATTTGAGAAAACTCCATGGAAGTGATCTTATACATGGATTCTTCGATTGCTCAGTGCTGCAACCAATGTTACAGTGTCAGGTGCCTTCGAAAGGCCTATATTTTCTTTCCGAAACCCCACATTATTTGTAGTAGTTAGTTAATGTTGCATTAGTGATAAAATGTCACTGAGTCCGAAAGCACCTATCAGAAATTCAAATTTACATAGTACGGCCACCAGATTTGACGCTTTTGGTCCAGTCTTTCTACGTTTTCATTAACTTATTTTTATCATTGCTTATACGATTTATGGGAGGGCGACTGTAAATTAAAGAACCCAATCGTGTCTTTGTGGTGCCTTTATTTCTTGGACGCACCGGGGGAACTGGAAGGATTTTTGCTGCTGAATTTTCTACTGGCACAGTTGCGAAAGGATAAAAATGTTGCACTAGCGGTTACCTAGTCAGGGATAGCAGCTACCTTGCTCAGCGGAGGAAGAACTGCAGAACTGCACACTCGGCGTTTAAACTCCCTCTAAACCTTACGAGTCACCCGATCACAACTTGCAAGATATCCGCGGCAGCTGTTTGCTTATGAGAGGAGCAGTCGTATCGCTAGCAGAAAATTTTCGGCAGACGCTATCTGTCATTGAGCAAGGCACTGTCATCGCCATTGTGGACAAAGGTGGAAACATTGAACCTCACAACTAACATGAGAATCCAGTTGTGCATTGATAGAGAGTCCGGACTCTTTGCTCAAAACCTCCTTGAGGGCCGCTTGTAACATTATCTAATGCATAAGTAAAACTTTTCCTAATTTACAACAAAATTTGAGCAACGAGGGATGGTTATGCGAACGAGCAATCTTGGCAACTAAAAATTAATCAGTGGGAAACATCAATAAGAAACTTATTGATAAAGTACCTGGTAAGGAGACCACATACATGTCTGTTGGTACAGTGATGGCAAATGAGGATGTAACAATATATCCTATAGAGTTTCTAAACTCTTTAGAATTGTCAGGGGTGACGTCCCACAAACTGGAATTAAAGGCGGAGGTGCCAGTTATATTGATGTGTAACCTGGATGCGCCTCGAATGTGCAAAGACAATCAGTATTGATACCACGAATTCACATAATTCCAACAAACATATCATTTCAGTTTAGACGTTGGCAGTTTTCGTTAAAAGTAGCCTTCGCGATAACGACTAATAAAAGCCAAGGACAAACAGGAATGATTTTGGGCCCTCTATGTTTGTCGTACTGACAACTCTACATAAGTTTGGTTCTCGCGTGTATCAGAGCCAGAGATCTCTATATGTACGCTAGGGTGGTTCGAAAATCTAATTTTTCTCAAATCCCTTGATAATAGCGAAAATATATTGTATCATGAAGTCAACAACAAGCCTGCAAAATATTAGTGTTTTATTTTAATTGTAAGAGCCCACACATCGAGCGCCAAGTGACCCACAGCACACTAGTCGAATAAGATCAATTCTTGTTAAAAATTCTGGGTTCAGCAAAAAGATTTGGTACATATTATTAGATAATGAATCTGTTAACGCAAAAGATAAAGTCTAATATCATTTCTCGCAGCCCTTTACCTTACCATTAATCTCAAATTTATCTTTTTTCAATAAAATTTTAATTGTTCTCTTGATTATTCCACTGGCCTATAGTCTAAAGATATAAAGAACAGCATTAATAGTCTAATCTTTTTTCAATATTAGCTATGGTTTGCATTATTTTCCATCATCGTGGAAAAATTTTGTTTATGCAAATGAGTATGGAAACACTGAAAAGGCACAACTCCTAGAAACACTAATTAGTTCACTTATGTTTATGCATACAATATAAAAATTGCAAATATAGGAAAATGACAAAAACTTTTTTAACATTTTTTTTTTATTTTAAAATAATTTGTTTATAATCTGAACGATTTTCATCATATTATTATCATAAATCAGTAACGGTAAGTCTCGCCTTCAATTTGGTAATTATTACGTACTTATCGAGTAACGGGGGGGGGGGGGAAATAACACAAACGGCAATAACGCAAATTTGTGTTATTTCCCAATTTCTCGATGAGCAATATGAGAAGTTTTAACTTAACAATTGAGTAATAAAGCAAAATAGTGCACATATGTAGGTAGTCACCCAGTTACATTTGACAAAAAGTAGTACATGAACAAGTTAAATGGACGGATTTGTAAGTATACAATGTATTTGAAAGTGCCCAGCGTCGCGGCGGTCCGGATGCGCGCGTCGCCCGCGCCACCCCACGCCGCGTTCGACGTCACGCTGGCGCTCGCGTTCCCCGCCCCCTCCCCTCCTTTCGCAATTATGCACTGGTGACATTATAACCATTTAGAAAATAGAATAATAATAAAATTACACTAGTTCACTTCTGCAACTGCTTTTTAATGTCCAAGTAATGGGAATTATTGCATATGGTGTTATTGCATGTACGCCACCCATGGTGGAATTATACCAAGTGAAGTAATATTAGAGTGAGAAGAATGATTTTGACACTGCCTTATTTGAAAATTTGCCTATAAAATGCGACTATAAGACAGCCGGATATCAGAAAATAAAGCGAGAAAGCTGTTTTATTACTTCACCTGTTTATTGCGCCGTTCATCCCACCTACTTGTACCGATTATACGTTCGAATTTAGAAGTTTGAGAGTAGGTACAATTTTACATATTTTTACATCACTACTTCGTACCACATGTTCGCTTCGTCTTCGTAAACGAAATCCACATTTCGGATATGGTGAAACCAGTTATGATAATGCAGAAATTTTAACTGAAGATAAAACTCAAAACAATAATCTCTGTGTTATATGCTGCGAACAGGAACGGCTACTTTTGTTTGTTCCATGCCATGGCGAAATTATACCAGGGGAAGTAATTAGAGCGAGAAAAAGATTTTGATACTGCCTTATTTGAAAAAACGCCTTTAAAATTTTGACTATAAGGCAGCCGAATGACAGAAAATAAAGCGAGAAAGCTGTTTTATTACTTCACCTGTTTATTGCGCCATGGTTCCATGCAAACATTTTAAAGTTTTTCAGCAATGTTTTCAACATACTAAAAAGCATGCAGATAAAATTCATACAAAAGCGCTATGTCCAATTTGTTGAGCAGTTATTAAAGACGACCCTTTTCCTATATTTTGTTAGACTTTTTATACGTAAAAATATTTTGTCAATATTACTTTCTTCATATGAATTATATCACATTTTTTGTTTAATTGTATTTTTGGAGTAAACAAAGTTCTTTTTCCTTCTGTCAGTAAACTGTTTTCGTTACAAATAGTGTTAATAAGCAAGGGGAAATAAGGCAAAATTTGTTTTATTTCCAACCTTTGGTATTATTTCCCATTTAAAAGTGAAATAAAAAATAAATAAATTGCCGTTTGTGTTATTTCAAAAAGCAGAAATGTCCTCTTTGTCCTCCTTTTCAAGTTTTGTAGCAGTAATGAACTTTTAAAAAAATTGCGTTCAGAATATTATTATTTTCTAATCGTTGTATTTAATAGGCGTTTACATTGTTCCAATTTCAGTTAACTGATGTAAACATTTGATTCAGCTAATCGCCTGCGAAAGTTGAACAGTGTAACCGTCTTTAGCCCTAATCAATAATATTTTACCATTTACAAGATTTATAGATTAGCTAACGACGCGTCTCCACAAGTGGAAGTTATTGCCTACCATATGTTATTTTGTTGGCCAGAGACATACATATGTAGGTATAGGTTTTGTAAGATGGCTTAAAATAAGTATGTTCGTTGCATTGGAACGCAAATCTGTTTAAAAATTTTTAGAAAATGTGTTATTTCACATCCAAGTACGTAATCAAAATTAGCACAGGCCTGTGTACTTTGCCCCTTAAAAACTTTATTAGCGATTTGGGTATGTATAGGTACCACGGTACCAAAAAGATAGTAAAATTTCGTCACGACAACTTTTTTTTATATTTTTCTTAGCATTTCCGTGCATTACTATCGTTTACTTCAAAATAACATAAGTCGTTCTGATTTACTTAGGCTCTATATGACGTGCTTATTTCTCGACGTGCTGGAAAATAACCAGGGATGTATTTTAATTTAACATACCTAGATTACGGCTGCCATAATCCTGAACCCATCAACTAAGACACTTATCATCCAAATCAAAAACGAAGACACAAGTGAATATGGTGCAAATATATTCCCTATAAGTAAAGTTGCTTTGGTTCTGATATTATAAGCAATGTAGTTTTGTGACACAAATCGTAGAACTGAAAGGTTGATGATCATGAAACGCTCAAGTTCTGAATATTTAATTACAAACCAACAAATTTATCTTGACGGTGACGTAACTTTGAAAAAGCGGCGCCTTTAACGTGGTCTTGAATGTTTTCCCAACCACCATTAGCGAATTACCGCATATCCCACAACGCACTTCATGACCATTTTTGCCAATTTTTATATTCATTACCTGAAGATAATTTAGGTAGGCTGTCTTAAGTGAAGCCTTTCTAAAAGACTTACCCAACAAGGACTGAAAAAAGTGCTTATACTTACTTAAGTATATGTTTATATTACTTAGCATTACAAAAAAGATTCAATAGGAATTGCAAGTCTAAATAAAACAATTTGATATGAACATTAAATAAATTCCTTAAAGAAGTATGATTTTTATAAATTAAGAAAAACTTTAAAAGAACTTCTTCAAACGGCTTCCTACAAAACCTCTTCTGAAAGCTCTTTTTTGAGTAGCGAAAGCAGAAGCCCTTCAATTTGTGCCGCTCCATACAAAAAATTAAGGAGAAAGGAATAACTTTCAGAAAAGCCTGTAAAACCAAGGCGTCTGGCAGCCCTAACCTAGATATTAAAAAAAATAACATAATTATTGGAAAAGGGAAAAATTAGATTTCGCAGGCCTGTTTAATCCAATCCAAAACAACTATTTATTTTTAAATATTTTTTTATAAAAATATAGTTCATTCTATAACAAACACCATAAAAATTCACATTTCAAACTATGTGAAAATATAAAAATTCAGCCAATTTTCGCCAAAATTTTAAACTTTTGTTTAAGAATTTTGGGAAAAGTTTTGCGTATGCAGTTTTATAGCCCATGCAATTTTTGTAAAATAAAGTGCGAGTTTCATATGTCTACAAAATATCGTTGATTTTTGGCATTTTTTTACGTTGTCACTCATTTTCTTCCATTCAAAGTATGTTCGACATTTTTTTATATGGAAGAAAATTAACAATACTGTCAACAAAAAAAATTGCCAAAAATCAACGGAAATATGTTTCGGTCTTATAATTATGTAACGCATACCGCACTATTAACTTGTTTGACTTGTATTTTTTGTGTTTTCAATATGGAGAATTCGTCCTCCTGGAATTCTAAAAAATTCTGGTCACCTTATTCTTCTGTGACTAATGAAACCATTCCGCTCCGATTTTCAAGGCCGCATAAATGGACTTAAAATGGGAATTTCTTACCCTAATTTTATTATGTTAATGCATGTAAATACTAATGTGCTTGAAACTACTATTAACTTATCAACCGATTCCTAACCTTGGCGATACATGTTTGACTACATTCAGCACGATCTTGAAAACTGACCAAATCGGCGTGACCAAGTCCATGGTCCTTTTAAGATTATATAAACATCCGAAAACTTTAAAATGTTTGAAATAAATCTCGCCTCACTTTTTCGTATTTTTCACTTGGTTGCTGAAGTAATGAAGAATTGAAAATGCATAAGGGAAAATTCTAGTTTTTGTAAGTTTTATCTTAATATTTTAAAAACTTGTAGACTTATTAAAAAATTATAAATGGACGTTAGGTAGTAAATTTAATAACCCATAATTTGATATATCATCCTGTTTATAACAATTAACGCATTCCATAGATATTACAAGCCAAAGTTTCATTTTCAAAATTCATAGAATTTGATTCAATTGCGCGAGCTAAAGATAAGTTTTAAATTAATCTTTCGTGGCCAATAACAATTGGCTCAGACTTAAGACATCATAATACTACTATTACAATACGGTCAAATGCCTTTTATTTTCCCCCATACAAAATCGACCCAGCCTAATGTACGCCCAAGGCAATATTTAAGACCCGAAACGTTTACAGAAATGTATTGCAGTTGATTTCATTCATTTAATTGCTTAACTTTTTTAATTTGTACTTAGTGAAATTATCTGTTTCCTTTTTGTTACATTTAAAATAACTGCGTTAAACCAAACATTACGCGGGCGAAGCTGCAAGAAAAAGCTATGTAGTTAATGAATACATTTATGTTGTTAAAATGTTCTCAGGTTACTCAATGTATTTTTATACTTTTTGAATACAAACTGTTTGAAGAAATATGTATTTTGTTTACTCTTTAGTATGTTTTTTTTTTTGTTAAAAAAAACGGGAATTTGGCAGAACAGATTACACTGGTTTACAGCAAAAATGTTCTATGGATGCCACTATGTAGAATTGCTCGGTGATTCCGAAAATCGAGTTAATTTTTTTATCTATGGATATGTCTTCAAGATATTTTCAATTTACCGTTATTCAGCTTAAAGCAAAAATTGGTCCCTTTTAATCACGTATATCTTACGAACCAATTTAAAAATCTTAATCACAGCGCACGGCAGTGCGCGCGAGGGACGAAAGCAGCCACAGTAGCATGCTGAAATGACTCGCTTATATATACACGAGGCTTGGAAGTTTTTATCGTTGGAAAGGTCTTGCAGAGTGTGTCCAGAAAATGTATTCCAACTTCATAAACGACTAACCGGATTCTTAAAAATTAGGCTAAAGTGTTGCGAAACAAAAAACGATTTTTTGCTTTTGCCGGTTTAAGGGGGTAAGTGGGTACACCCGACATATTTAGGGTTATTCTATAGGTCAATACCTTTCCAACGATACCTTATATATTGAGTTCGGGCTACTAGTTAGAAAGATAAAAAGCTAAATTGGTTCTGGTTCGTGTCTCCACTGCGAGATGCTTTGCGATGTGTGTAGCGTCTGTACGTACTTCCATTTAATTTTTTTCAAACTTTCAGGAATTAAAATACAAAAAAACTTAGAAGGTTTTGTTCCAGGATATTTCGATTCGTATGCCTTTGTGGGCGTGGCTGGTGCCTGACATTCGAAAAAAGGCAATTTTTTAAACTATCGCCAACTCCAAAGGTACGAAAATCCCATTCTCCTTTGAAAAACGCCCTGTTTATCCCATTTTAAAATTCGAAAATCCCATTTATGAATATTAAATATTAAAATTTTTTAAGAACAGTATATATAAAGGGTAGATACAGTGACTCAAAAAATTACCACGTGTTGATTTTTTTTTAAATATTCGTAAGGTTTATCGAGATATTTTTTTTTTGTATTTTTTTATAAAAATACCGTCCGAGGTTTAACCGAAATCATGTCACAGATTCACGCTTTATACAAAATTTCGGAAAACTCAACAAATTTTCGTAAAAATTTCAGTTTTTTTTAATCAATGGCCTTATTCATAAAAAATAAAATAGGTTTAAAGAGCTTTACAGAGTGACATTTTCATACAAATTTTTGATTTATAAAGTAGTTAAAATGTTCTTTATTTTTTATGAATTTGGGTGTAAATCTTTAAAACATTTTTGGGTGTGCAGTTTTATAGCCCCAACAAATTTAGTGTAATGAAGTGCAAGTTTTAAACGGCTTTAATATGAAATTCATGCTTTTATGGGAAAAAGTGCAAAAATCCTATGTGTCTGCAATAGTAACTCGATCCACCAGTCACACTCAGAGAGGTGGGTGTCGTCGTTGTCTCAGCCGTCACTCTTGGGGAAAATAAAAATTTTCTATGTAAATCACATAACTGAGTTCTCTACTTTATTAGTTTCGTGTTAAACTGATATTTGAATTCAGATGTTAACGGTTTGAAATGCCGAATTAAGGGGTAAAAAAGAAATAACTTAAAGTCTGAGGAAAAACAAGTTTAAATGTCCCACTCGTCACGTTGGAATTAGCAGCAAATAAAAAAAAAAAACAATAAAACCATATAATTGTATTTAGCTAAAAATCCCATAATGAGACGCAAAATCCCACGCGCCCTTCTATGGTGCGAAAATCCCAAATCATGGGCGAAATCCCGCGAGTTGGCAACACTGTCGCTGAGGCCGCACTACTCATTCCATACCATTGATGTGGATATCAGTAGAAGGACCTTAAAACAACCTATCAAAAATTGGAGCGCTTGGTCTGTAGATGTGCAAACTGGTTTTAGTTTTTCGAAGAGAGTTGCAACCTGTTGAAAAATTTAATTCAAATAATTTAATAACCAATGCCGTCAAATCCGCACCGATCGTTCGATTTTCCAAAATGAGGCGTCAAACTAAAAGCCTTGGACTATAGATGTGCAATAAGTTGCCACCTTTTAAAAAATTATATTCAAATTATTTCAAAAAATAAATAAATTATTACCAAATGGGTATCAATCGAAATGGATTTGAAAAACTTTGTTTCTTAGCTGAACTATATGAGGGTTGCCACCTGTTTAAAAAATCATATTAAGTAGGTAAGAGAAATATGTATCACCATATGGGTGCCAAACGAAAGGGGTTTCAGAAAGTAGTTCATAGTTTGAAAATATTTTGAAAAGGGTTTCCACCTGCTTGAAATGTCGAATTTAGTTTACTTATACACAACTTGTACGACATATCAAAATATGGATGTCAAACGAGGGAGTGTTAAGAAATCTTTAGTTTGAACGCTTGATACGCACGCCTTTACTTGAGCGGAAGTGTGAGTGTGAGCATGTGTTAGTGCAAACATGGTAGCCATAATGCCACAGAAGTGCCGGCAACATATGTTGTGGACAAGTTTGTATCATGTAGCGCCAGCAACATGTGTAGCGGGCAAGTTTCGGACATGTAGCACTAGCAAAAAATGCATCGGTGAAGCGGAGTGAGTGTGAATGCGGTATCTGGTCGTGGGACCGTTGAGCCGAATTGCGGTTCGCCTGAGTG
>NW_023458563.1:36859071-36888562 GCF_013731165.1 Rhagoletis pomonella
AAAAAAATTATAATTATTCTTATTAGTAATACATAAACTGGGAACTTTTACAAACCTAGTTTGTAAAACGTTTGTTGGTATATATCTTAATGAAAATGCACACCACATTTCTTAGATTGATGAGAAAACCCGACTTAGCCATACCGGATTAACTTGGTTTGTGTGCACAGGAAAATTCCAGCATAACTTAATTAATCACCAAACCTACTTGATCAAATTAAGAGTTAATGATTAAAAATTAATTTTTTAATCGCGGTTACTGTTAACTGTTTAGTCGCATTAAAATTAATCATGATTAACTGTAATCAGATTGAATTTAATCGACTTAACTAACTAATTAAAACATCAATCGATTAATGCCAACATTGATTTCACATACATATCACTATACCAAGTTTCAGTTCTCTCCCACAAATACTTCCAGAGATATGTATGTAATTCCAATTTGTATGGGAGGGGCCTTGAGTTATCGGACTTACTTTCAGTCTAAGACCATCCTTCCGATATCCGTAGTAAGTGTACTAAATTTCGTTCTGATCGGAAAACCGGTTAAGGAAGTAGCCTATTTTTCAATCCAGGTCATAAACCATCTTTGAGCAAAATTTAATTTTCAAACAGGTGGCAATTCTTAAAAAAGTAGCCTATATTCCGGTCTAGGTCATAAGCTATCTGTGTGCATACTTTCATGCAAAACCTAGATATTAAAAAATAACATAATTATTGGAACGGGGAAAAATTAGATTTCGCAGGCCTGTTTAATCCAATACAAGCAGTGTTGGCAGTAATCGATTGATTTTATAATCAATTAGTTAATTCGATTAAATTCAATCCGATTACAGTTAATCATGATTATTTGTAATCTGATTAAACAGTTAATCGTAACGGCAATTAAAAAAAATAATTTTTAAATATAAACCCTTAATTTGATTAAGTAGGTTTGGTGATAAATTAATTTATGCTGGAATTTTTCTGTGCACACAAAGCCAATTAATCGGGCATGGCTAGTCGGGTTTCCTCATCAATCTGGTTTGTTGTGCATTTTCATTAAGATCTATTGCAACAACGTTTTACAAACTAGGTTTTAATATCCCTCTGCACATGTGCGCTGGGTTGTAAAAGTTCCCAGTTTATGTATTACTAATAAGAAAAATTATATATTGTTTTATATTATGTGCTTTTTATAAGCGTAAAACACAAAATAATTACTATAACTGGTGTTTGGTTTCAAATTCGGACAAACTCGACAACTTAATCAGATTTTCCTTTTAATTGGATTGACGATTAATGATTAAAATTAATTAATCATAACCGCTCAGTTGATTACGATTAATTAATTTTAATCGTCAATCGCGATTAACATTTTAATAATTAATTTTTAATCGTTTATCAGATTAACATTTTGCCAACACTGAATACAAAACAGCTATTTACTTATTTTTATATTATTTCTTTTTAAATATTTTCTTATAAAAATGTAGTTCATTCTATAACAAACACCATACAAATTCATATTTAAAACTTTGTGCAAATATAAAAATTGAGCGAATTTTTCGGCAAAATGTTACACTTTTTTTATTAAGAATTTTGTGATAAGTTTTACGTGTGCAGTTTTATAGCCCATGCAATTTAAGTATAATAAATTGCGAGTTTCATATGTCTACAAAATAACGTTGATTTTTGACATTTTTTTACGGTGTCACTCATTTTCTTCAATACAAAGTATGTTCGACATTTTTTTATATGGAAGAAAATTAACAACACTGTCAACAAAAAAAAAAAAAAATAAATACATCAACGGAAATATGTTTCGGTTTTATAATTATGCAACGCAGTGCGCTATTAACTTGTTTGACTTATGTTTAGAGCAACAAGAAATGTTTTTGCTTCTTTTAAAAATGTTAACTTATTCGTTATTTATGTGTTAAAAAAAAATAAGAAAAAATTTTTTTGTGATTTAATTATAGAGAATTTGTCCTCCTGGAATGCTAAAAAATTCTGGTCACCTTAATAATTAGCACATACACATGTTTAAAAAATCAAGTTCAACTTAATTCATCAGTTAATTGAAATATGTATCGCAAAAAAATGCAGACTAAAGAGATTTAATACGATTTCAGTTCTAAAATATTTTTGATTATTAGATATGCACCCAGCTTTCGAATTTCAAAAATTTGAAATCAAATTAAAGATCTTGGCCTGTAGATGTGTAATTTTTTTAATTTAGAACTTTTTTTACCGTACCGGTGATTCACTAAGAAACGGCTGCACGGATTTAGATGAAACTAGCAAATGTCCGCTTGCTTCGCGGCGCCTAATAATATCTTTTGCGTTGGCCAATTCAAAAATAGCGTTTAAAAGCAAAAGCGGTCTGTAAAGCAAACATTTTTAGTTTAAATTGAAACAACTAAAAAACGGAATCCTCCTCACACATATGACAAGAATAGTAGCGCTGTGATTCCATATGGAATACTAATCCCTTTCGATGTAATGCGTTTTACCTATGGTCTTATTTCCACCTGTGAGATCTTTGCCAAGCGTGCGTAATATTCTTCTATGATCCTACAACATCAGCATTGGTCCGGTGTACCATGTAAGCCAATAAAATTTCTTATACGGAAACTCAAGAGCACAGATGAGCGTTTCCAATTATAGGAGGGCCAAGAATCCTCGCTGCCCCACAGGATGAAAAATTTTCGCGTACATTGGCTAAATGAGTCGTGTGATCTCATGAATATCGTTCAAATTAAGCCATTGATATACCTATCGTGTTCCTTCTTGGACAGATGTGGTCGAATCTTTCCTTTTCAATTCGCCTCTTTTACAATTCGTCTTAATATTTATGAATTGGTTTCTTTGAGTCTTACTGCTATAATAGATGCAAGATCACGCTTGCGTTTATGAAATATAAATATGTCGTAACGTTGTCGCCTGAAAACTAAAAATCGGGCTGCTGAAAATATAGATTTCGATGATTTTCTCAAAAACTGGTCAGTCGATTTTATTCTAAGTTTCCTCAAGTCTAGCCCAAAACTCTAGCTTTCATTTGTAATATTTGCCTATAATTATAAATTACTTTTTCTGAATTTTCGCAATGCCGCGAGAAATTCAAATAAATGTGCCAACATACAATACAAAAATAAAAGCAGCTCCGGCCCCACCGCGCTTACCGAATAGTTAAACAAGCACCAAGTGTAGTGAAATAAACCTTGCCGTAACAGAAGCTGACCAAAAGCACTCAGCTGATCGACGAAATGCTTACTTTTCGTTCGTTTCCCCCACAAACAATGCTGATCGCTATAAATCGTACTCTCCCTCCCCCCAAACCTCGTGCATTACATCTTGGAATGCACAGTCACCAATGTCTCTGGTAGACCAAGTTGTTCTAGCGCAACAACAAAGCACTAGCTTAGCAATAAGCACAGTAACAACGGTGAGCGCAGCTCTCACAACAACGACTACAACCACGAACTCAGCAATGACAGCGATTTCACAACGCAGTTCAACCACACCTGCACAAACGGCAATTTCGGCACCAGCCCAAGCCCAGCAACGCAGCTCAGCGCAAATTGACGTACTTAATCCAACAACCCGTACATTGACTCAAACGGGTATTGATAGGTATATACAAGTCAAACGAAAGTTAAGCCCACAACAGCAAAAAATTGCAAATCCATCAAAAATTGCAAAAACGAAAACCACTGACATTAACGCTCTACTGGGAAATAAGTTTGCGATTCTGGGCAAAGAATGTGACAAATGAAGTTTCTAAAGCCAAACCCAAACCGCCCCCAATTTATTTACGAGAGCAAAACTGTAGTGAGCTCGTGAATAAATTAACTCAGCCTATTGGAGACAATACGTTCCACGTAACGTCAATTACCAAGGGCAACATTAAAGAGGCCAAACTTCAGTTTCTAACTGAAGAAAATTACCGGTTGGTAACCAAACACCTTAATGACTATAAGAAAAACTTCTATACGTACCAGCTCAAAAGCAGCAAAGGACTGCAAGTAGTAATAAAAGGTATAGAATCAAGTGTACCCATTGGTGATATTGCTCATGCTCTAGAGAAGGCAGGATTATCAACAGAGCAAAAATCGCTCAGCCTATGTTTAAGGTAGAACTTAAGCCAGAAACAAAGCCAATGAATAAAAACGCAGTGCACCCAATCTACAACCTACGACACCTTCTACACCGAAGAATAACAGTGGAGGAGCCGCACAAGCGAAACGGTCCCGTACAGTGCACAAATTGTCAAGAATTTGGGCATACCAGAACATACTATACCTTGCGTCCAGTGTGTGTTGCCGGTGGCGACCTTCACACTTCCGCTTCTTGCAAGGCTATCAAAGCTGATTTGGCTGTAAAGAAATGCAGTAATTTCGGAGGTAACCACACCGCCAATTATAGGGGATGCCCTGTATACAAAGACTTAAAGTCTCGCATGAATCAGCGCAACACTGCCGTACGCTCTTCCCCACCACTCCAACTAGCTCTTATACATACCAACACCTCACGCCATCAACCACTACACCAGGAGCCTTTTTTGCCAATGCGCAGCGAGTTCCCTACGTTTCTTTTGCCGACGCATTAAAACTACAAACGCAGCCAAGCAAGGCGAAATCAAACTCTAATCAAGAAACATTTGCAAATATTCAAAGGTATCATACTGAGCAAATGCAGTCGAACCCCCCTACTTGTGGCATAGAAGGAATGATATTGAATCTTACCCATTGTATGACTCAATTCATGTCTACTATGCAAAATATGATTCAAGACCTCATAAAGGCTCAAAACCAATTGTTGCAAATTTTAGTGAATAAAAAATGAGTGAATTGAAAATTTGCTTATGGAATGCTAACGGTGTAAACCAGCGTAGATTAGAACTCAGTCAATTTCTCACTGAATATAAAATAGATGTTATGCTACTGTCCGAGACACATTTAACAAATAAATATAATTTCTCCATACCATCTCCTCTATGCCACAAATCACCCAGATGGTAAAGCTAGAGGTCACATCTCCTGGTAAACCTACTTACTGGCCCACCGATATAAAGAAGATACCAGACCTAATAGACTTCGCAATTACAAGAAACATATACAGAAATAACATAACAGCAGAAACTCTACCTGAACTATCATCCGATCACTCCCCTATATTAATAAAACTATATGAACAGACCCAAAACATCGAGATTGAGCCTCGTCTAACTTCAAATAACACCAACTGGCTTAAATATAAAAAGTACATCAGTAGTCACCTTAAACTAAACGCTGCACTTAACTGCGAGGGTGATATAGACCCCCTTGTTGAACATATTAAAGAAACCTTTACTTCAGCCGCTGGCCTGGCAACACCAAATCAAGTCCAAGTACCACCTACGCATACATCAGTTGCAAACACCGAAATAGAAAAACTTGTGGCAGAAAAGCGGCGCCTAAGAAGACAGTGGCAGAGCCATCGCTCACCAACCTCACAGGAGAGAGCCGAGTGTTTTTCACACCATTTAAAGCCAAACTGTCCAACGAACAAGTTCAGGCTGCCTCGGCTAACCAAAAATACAAATGAGCTATACACACCTAGCAAGACGAACTCTTTAGAAGTAAAAGCTATAGTAAAGCAGCTTAATCCAAAGAAATCACCGGGTGCTGATTTTATAACTCCGAAAATGCTAATAGAGCTACCGTATGTTGCACTAGCAATTCTTTCTGACCTTTTCAACACTATCCTCAAATTCGGTTACTTTCCGAAATCATGGAAAAGGTCGAAGATAATCATGATAGCCAAAAGACGCAACACAGCCGTCCTCTTTCCAAAGTATTCAAAAAAGTACTCCTATCAAAGATATCTCCCTTTCTCCATGAACGCAATTTAATACCAACACACCAATTTGGCTTCCGAGAAAAACATGGTACAATTGACCAAGTTAATCGAATTACAAATGAAATCAGAAGGGCATTTGAGCTCAGAGAGTAATGCGCTGCAATTTTTCTCGATGTGGCACAAGCATTCGACAAAGTGTGGCACGACGGTCTTATATATAAAATTAAAAAATTGTTGCCGCCGGAATTCCACAAAATATTTTAATCATACATAACTAACAGAAAATTTGCTGTAAAAGTATCTAATTTCACTTCAAAAGACATGTCGATAACGGCTGCTGTATATCATCTACACTTCAGATATTCCAACTAGCACGGATATACTCACATCCACCTTCGCTGATGATACCGCCTTAGTAAGTCGTAATAAATGTCCCAACAGAGCGTCAAGAGTACTAGAGGAACATTTACTACGCATAGAAGAATGGCTGGCAAACTGGCGCATAAAAGTCAACGAACAGAAATGTAAACATACAACATTTTCACTCAGACCGCAAGTATGCCACCCAATCAAATTAAATAATGTCCATATTCCACAAGCCAATGAGGTGACATATCAAGGAATACACTTGAATAGGAGACTAACTTGGCGCAAACACATATCAACCAAGATTACACAAATGAAGCTAAAGTCAGCTAGCGTGAACTGGCTTATAAACAGTAAATCAAAACTGAAACTAGATTATAAGGTACTTGTATATAATACAGTCCTTAAGCCTATATGGATGTATGGTATTCAACTGTGGGGTACGACCTGTGCAACCAACATTGACAGGATCCAAAGATTCTAATCTAAAACGCAAAGGGCCTTAACGAGAGCACTGTGGTATGTCCGCAATGAAAATATACATAGGGACCTTGGTATACCGATGGTTAAATCTGTAATCGACAGCAGCAGAGAAAAATATAAAATAAAACTGCGTAACCACCCAAATCCACTGGCAAGTGGCCTGTGCAACACAACAAATACAACACGCCTGCGAAGAAGAGATCTACCAGCCTTTCCTTGAGCGACGTTAAGCCAACAGGGCTCAACCCCAGGGTTTGAGCTATATTATTGCAAATTAGACGTAAGATTTTTAAACTTGTTGTTAGGCTTAATAGTTGTAAAATAAGCAGATCCAACAAATAAATGCAAGCATAATTAAAAAAAAATGTAATATAGCTTATATCTGGGAAAACTCTTGTCGTGGAGATAGATTGATTCAAATTGAAAAAAGTTGCCCCAAATAGCGACAAATGGTTAAAAATTAGCATATTCGTTTATTTGGTTTCTTTAAGTTATCAACAATACAATACTCAATTATCCGCAAAAAACTGTCCAATCCCTGAGTGTCACCTAAACCGAAATTCCCTGCAAATCGGGGGAATTTCTCTCGAGTTGACTTCCCTGCACGCGATACATAATTTGTAGGCTGTGTATGCCGCTTTCTGATTTTTATAGCAATATTTTTTTTATTTTTGCTGGTTTCTTTGTTTTCACATAAATATATAAGTATATATTATGTAGGTACGCATTCAGTGTGAATGCTATGATATCGTGGGCGGGATATTCGGTGAACCGAGCTAGCGTTATTGTGATTAATTACAAGATGAAGTATGCAGCTGTGCTATCACTTCGTACAAATCTTGGAAACCCCAAATTCTGTGTATTTTAAAAAATTGTTGCATCACATGCCGAAATTGTAACCTTTTTTCCTTATTTTAATTGTAAGTATGTACACAGTATGCAACAATACCCGCCTTTAGCCTAACTGGGAAGATGCATACATTCTTACCTACATTTGTACATACATATGCATGAACCCAACAAACGCAAAAACGAGGGCGACATCGTATCGAATTCGAGACGAACTCGAGAAAATCAGTTTTCTCGAAAGATTTTTTTTTTGCATCGTCTTCGAGGCACAATCAAGAAAAAATGTATACATACACTCATACAACCAGGTAAGACTCACCAAAATAAATTTCTCTCAAAACAAGATTTGGTAACTATTACCAAATAATGTCTTGAGAGAAATACATTTAGCAGAATTTTTTCTGAGTCTAAGGGCACCTTTGCTTGGCGTGGGTGATGACATAAACGGCTCCGATACCATTCACTAATGCATATACGAAGGCACCCAGGGTCTTAAGCGAACAAATTATTAATTTTAACTCCACTTCCAATATAGCGCAGACCGACTAAAGAAACAAACAAATTTAACATGTATAACAAAAATTACTGTTTAATTATGTTGTTAAAAATTAAATACGGATTCGCATTTTTAGTAACTTGATTAATAACTCATAATTTTCGCACATTTTTTACCTTTTGTTTATTTACATTATATAATTAATTTCAGATAGCTAGTTTTTTCAATCCTATAAAACTTGGGTCGAAAAAATTACAATCTCAAATCACCAGCGAGCTGAAATCTCGAGTGGAAAAATCAATAATACTCAAACCGCCAACTATTCGAAAAATAAAAATTATAGAATCTCCAAAGATGCAAAAAATAAAAAATTCTCGAATCGCCAACGATTCGAAAAATAAAAATTATGGAATCTCCAACGATTCGAAAAATTAAAAATTCTCGAATCGCCGACGATTCGAAAAACTACCCAGCAAAAAATCGGTAATCGCTTTTAGTGGTAACGTGTTCTAGATGGCATAGCGTTATAATGCCTTCGATTTTTTTCGCTTCTTTTAGGCATTGCCGGTAATGCAAAGTAGAATGTCTACAATATTTTATTTTTTTCGCTTCTTTGTTTCATTTCGGGGAATGCAAAGTAGAATGTACTATAATACTTCTTTTTAAATTCGCTTCTTTGCTTCATTTCGGGGAATGCTAGATTGTCCTACAATATTTTATTTGTTTCGCTTCTTTGCTTCATTTCAGGGAATGCAAAGGAGAATGTCCCACAATATATATTTTTTTTTAGTTTCTTTGCTTCATTTCGGGGAATGCAAAGTAGAATGCTGCATCGTAGACAGCTGAAAAATAGAATGAATATCCAAAAATTCTTTTCTACCGTTACTTAAAAATCATGTTTTGTTTTGTTGAAGTCAGTCAATGAAGTTAAGTACAAGAGTGAGGAAGTACAATTTTAAGCTTAATTAAATATGCATGTATGTACATACCGATTTTTAATTAAAATCTAAATACCTAAATACATACATATGTATGTATAAAAACTGATTTATAAAAGTTTTAATTAATTTTAATCTTTTAAGACATTTCTTGATTTCAATTTAATATAAATAAGTAGGTACTTATCTAGGCATTCTACATTAGTTTCTCTGTAAGTCATTCTTTGTTCGCTTCTCTGGATTCTGATTATCCGTTCTCCCTTCGTTTGAAGTAGGGATGTTGCGAATGTGGAATTTTAAACTTCCGCGGATACGAATGCGGATGCGGACGTCTAACAGCTAACATCCGCGGATGCGGATGTCAAGTATTTTCAAGAAACAATTAGAATCTAGCATAATAGCGACATCGTTGTTTAGACAGCACTTACAAGCAAACCAGATGTGTCAGATTTTTCTAAAGCTTTTTAAAAAGAATTCTTCATTCTCATTCCTTTCGTTGTTTCAGAATTTGGGGAACCTGTAATGTCATCAGCATGTTTTGATTGTACTTTTTGTAATTTCTTTTTTAACACTTTTTTCTGCGACTGGTTTGAAAAATTTATGCTTATAGCGAGATAAATAGGTGGATATGAATGAAAATTTTGAACAAAATTATGTTTTCAAAGTCGTAGCTGTCAGCCGAATCGGATCAGAATATTGTTATTTAAAAAAAGCACCCGTTTTTTATAAGTATTTGAATTATTGGAATTACGGATGACGAGGGTCTCAGATAGTTATGTAATTCTTATCTAATTAAAGGTCAAACCTATAGCTTTTTAATTATTTGAGCATCGATTCTCTTAATAGCCAGACATTGATAATTTCTTCTGGGAATCCCTTACTATAGGACCTTACTCTTTGACTTTAGATAGCAAAGTAGGGAGACGGAGGGGGACAGTTGTTTTACCACTGAAGTTTTTAGCCAAGTTTCCAGTGTATATCCGTATGAAAAAACTACTGCCCAACAAGTAAACAAAATTACTGTTTTTAAAATTTTGAATAGAAATAATTTCTCCAAAGAGCGTCATTTGAAATGGTTGAACGAATATATGTAACATCAAAAGCAAATCACGAAAATTTCGTTAAGAATTACAATGTACACTTTATTCTTTTGTAGTTGTTTTTTTTTAAGATTGGTCCAAAAAATCATAATAAAAAAAGGAGCCCATGCAGGTATTTAAAGTATAGAAAAAAAATATTTAAATGACTATGTTCTCTTTGACGTACGTCAAAGGTCAAATAGAAATGGAAACTTGTATGACTGCCCATTGATAGCTCGGTTATATAGCTTAAGAAATAATAAGGCAATTCATCAAATCGCGAAAATGCCTCGTAACCATGTAAACCTCGTAAACTTACTTAATTTTGTATGCAAAATCAAATTATTTGCGAGGTTTACGCGGTTCGAGGCATTTACGCATTTCCATGGATACCCATAATATGTTTAAATATATTTTTATCAAATATTGGCTGCAATTTGTTTGTTTGCCAAATAAACACTTTATCAGTGCTCTTGCACAACATTCGCATTCGCAAAAGCTCCGCATTGATTATTGCTAATGCGAAAGCGAATGCGAATATTAAGATTTATGCAGAAGGTCCGCGGTTGCGAATGCGAATATTCGCAACAACCCTGGTTTGAAGGTAATGCTGTGGGTAAGGGCTTACCGCCAATGACATGCCCATGTTAAAATAATGCCTTCTAGAAGCGAAAGGGTAAGCGATTCCCATCGCCTAGCTCGTTTCCACTTTTGTTTCTGTGGTAATCGTGTTTTTTGCTTGGTAGTAATACTCGATTCGCTAACGATAGGTGACTCTCCTACGAATTCGAATTCGCCGATCTATCGCCGCGAAGTATCGTCTCGATAGTTCTATCAGAGAAAACGAGCTCGTCTCGAATTCGAGGCGAATTCGTTGTGTTTATTGGGAATGCATTTAGTTCACTTTATGTTCCGCTACTAATAATGTATAAATTGCCACTGAGCAAAAATGCATGAGTAAAAAGGCAAGTGCAGCACCGTACTCGTGATTGAAGTGAAACTTCTACGCGATTCTGGCGGTGCGAATCTGTTCTGACAAAAATTACAATAATGCCGATCATAGTTTTAAATGAGGAACCACACACCTGTTCTTTTGGTCGTGCCGAAATCGCAGACAGCCGCATTTTGAGAACGGAAAAGGTCAATAAAAGGATTTTACAATATTAAAACAAAATTGAGCGTAAGAAAACAAAACATATTTGATGTAGAAAAGTTAAGTATTTTATTTTTGCTGAAAAATACTTTTTGTTTGTCTATAAACTGACAGTTTTTGCTGCGATAAAATCGCACTGATTTGTGTGTACTTGCGTTTTCGAAGCAGTAACGTCTGTAGCATCAGAAACGGTGCGGATTCGTTGCGACAGAATCGTATAGGTGTGTGGATACCTTTATTCATAAAAACTAAAGTAGCTTTAAAAAGGTTTATAAACTGAAAAATGTATGAAGACGTCACTTTGTAAAGCTCTTTAAACTTTTATGAATAAAGCCATTATAATGTATTCGAAAAATTAAATGTTTCAATGGAATTGAATTCAATGTTAAATATTTGAACATATCATTTAGATTTAGATAGCGTTTTTAGCAATTTATATGCGATAAATAAAACATTTATATTTTTGTTTTGATTTTCGTTGATTTTAAATTCGCTATCCCAAAATAATTGATATCGAATAAAACACCTCTTTGAGGTAAAATTTTCGAGTGACGAGAGCTGAACTAGAAACACAAAATTTATGATGTCAATTTCTGGACGAAAATTAGACTCATTTTTTTAACTGCCCTGGAAATTGACGGAAAATAGTTTTATTTATTCGGAACGTTGCCAAAGTTACGATTTTTTATTTTGTGTTTCTAAGAGTAGACAGAAAACGCCCAAAAGAAGTCCACGTACCAAGTTTCGTTAAGATATCTCAATTTTTACTCGAGTTATCGTGTGCACAGACGGACGGACGGACAGATAGTCACCGCTTACTCGATTTCTCTTTTCATCCTGATCATTATGTATACATTTGTGTATATCTATAACGATTCGTTTTGCCTGTTACAAACAACCGTTATGTGAACAAAGTTATAATACCCTTGTGCACAAGTACGCTCGGGTATAAAAAATTACAGCTTAAGTGCCAAATTTTTGCATTTGTACTAAAGCCTGTTCTGTTACAAAAAAAAAATCAAATTACTAATGAAGAAAATCGATGGATAAATAAGAAATAATGAGTGGTCAAATGTAAATACGAAAAGATATTTTGCATGAAAAATAAGCAGGAAAAAAGCTACTCATACGCCACGTACACCTGAGTAACACGCAATTTCGAAACTATAAAAACTCTCCTCATCTACAGAAAATTACTTTTCCAACGGGGTTTTTGGATTTGAAATCGGTAACTTTACCTTGGTCTTCATCTTTGTTTTTATCTTTCACATCTTTGCTTATATCCTCTTCTTTTTCTTCTCACGTAGATGAGATGAGGTGCGATGACGTGATAAGATGTGACGTGATTTTATGTGATGTGATAGGATGTCATGTCATGTGTTGTCATATCCTGTGATGTCATGTCATATGATGTCATACCATACGATGTCATATCATGTGATGTCAAGTCATGTGATGTTATGCCATATAATGTGATGTCACGTGATATCGTGTGATGTGATATCATATTATGTGATGTAATATCATGTTATGTCTCTTTATATCATGTGATAAAATGTGATGTGATGTCATGTAATGTGATCACATTCCATGTTCCGATTAGTATATCGATAACACTGTTGGTAACTGTGTCGATAAAAATACCGATAACAATATCCATAAACATATACAACGATTGTAAGATCGATTAATTCATCGATAAATATAACAATCATCAGTATCGATTATTGTACATATCGTTAAAAATATAAATGACTAACTCGATAACAAAATCAATTATTTAATCGATTATTATACCTATAACAATATCCATTATTGTATCGATAACAATATCGATTATTATTATTGATTATTATATCGATTAAAATAGCGGTTATTTAATCAATAACAGTATCGATAACAATATAGATTATTTTATCGATAGCAATATCGATTATTATATCGAGTTTGATATCGATAACAATATCGATCTTCACCTCATCCTTTTCTTCATATTTATCTTTATTTTTGCATATTCATCTCACCTTTACCTTAAAGTGTTTAAATTTACTTTGATCGTCGTTTTTGCCTGAACCTCTAGGCATCTTTGTTTTTGTTTTTATTCTCAAACCGTTAAACCGCTGAGTACCATTTCCATGTGCATTATTCCCCTCGAATTTGACGATTTACTCCCAACCAACTGCCGCTAAATAAGTTTCACTTCATAAATTCAAAAAATGTTCTTACCATTTCAGTTACCCTAATTCTTATGTATCGGTCATTGTCTCCATTTTCGACTTTATCTTCACTTTTGCCTTCTTTTTTTTGACTTCATCGTTATCATTTATTTCTTCATCTTCATATTTATCTTTATTTCAAAGCTTAATTTCAAATGTGTAGTGAAGCAACAGGCGAAACATGTCAAATTGAACATGTTGTTGCAACATGTATACACAATTCGAAAATGTTTAAACGACGGTTTTGGCCGTAATTTTCAACCAATTGTGAAACTATAAAAACTCTGCTCAACTACGGAAAAATGCCTTTCCAACGGTGTTCTTGGTTTTGAAATCGGTTCGGTAGAATCGCCAAACGAACGGAGACAAAATTTATGTTAGCTTATTAATATATAGATTAAAGCTTTTTAGTAAGCTTATGTACTTATTTTGAAAAGTAGTATTCCCAACAAATTAAGACAACACCTCTTTCAATGCAATCTTCTTTTAATATTTAATTGTGAAGTATTATTTAATAGCTCATTAAAGTATGTAACGTATTTACAAGAAAGGTCAAGATTCCTTCCAAAGAGCTACGCTTCGCTCAACACCGAGTAATTAGGCCGCACATTCAGCTCATTGGGTTGCCGATCACTATTCGTTAGGGTTGCATTTTATTGTCCCTTACAAGTGTTGTACAGGATTGCATTTTATTGTCTTTTATTCAGCCAATCCTGACTATCAGAGGCGCGTTCGTCTCCGTCGCTATCGTCCGCAAACCCATCGAAATTCGGCAAATGACACCACGGTTTAAGCTTATCGGATGAAAAAACCGATGTGTAATGCCGCTGCTTACGTATTGACCCTGGAAAATCTTCGATGAGATACCGATCATTGACAATCTTCTTCTTATTTGGCGCTGTAACCGCCTAAACGGGTTTGGCCGAGTTTAACAAAGCACGCCAGTCGTTGCTTTTCTGTGCCAACGGACGCCAATTGAAAATGCCAAGTGAAGCCAAGTCCTTCTCCACCTGGTCTTTCCATCGCAGTGGGGGCCTCCCTCTTCCTCTGCTACCACCAAGCGGGTTCCGAGTTGAAAACTTTCAGAGCTGGAGCGTCGGTGTCCGGTGTCGAATGACATGACCTAGCCAGCGGAGCCGCTGTATTTTAATTCGCTGCACCATGTCCATAACAGTGTTGCCATTTTAGCCCTTTTTCGGCTAGATTTGGCCGTTTGCGATAGAAAACAGCCAGAGAAATTTCGGTTTAGCAGGCAGCCGTTTTGTTAGCCATTTTGTATAAAAATAACCGTTTTTTAGCCGATTTTGCTATTTGCCTTGTTTTCTTAAAATTAAAATATATATGTTTCCATTTTTGACTAAGCGATCCAAAATCTGATAGAAATGGAGAAAATTTTCATGTCAGGCAGGCATATATAAAATTGGGCCGATTTCGCTTACTTTTATTTTAAAGAAATTTTTTTTCCTAAAGAAGGCCGTAGCGAAGATTTTCTTCATCAAATGTTTGTAATGAATGTCTTAAGGCACAAACAGACGGCAGCGTTGGTCCGAATCAACTCGTTAATTCGGAATTATCTTGGGAATTAACTGCAGTTGATCCGGATTAAGTCCTAGAGTTAGTTCCCAAACTTAACTCGGATCAAGGGAATTTTCGATGACAACACTGACCAAAACTCAGAGAGCGTAGAATACAGGGACAATGCAAAATTAGCATGAACATACAGTATTGGACATATCTATAGCACCCCCCTTTCAAAGCGATATTGTTTGCCACTTATGTTTAATTATTTGTTTTTAAAAATTTTCAATTAAAATACAGTTCATTTTCCAACAAAACCCGTATAAACCAAAGTTTTAAACTTTTTAAAAGACCGCAAAAAAGTGCAACAAACTTTCCCTTAAATTTCAAACTTTTTTCTCAGAAGCTCAAGAATTTTTTGGAGTACACAGTTTTATAGCGCATTCAATTATGTCCAATAATGTGCAAGTTTCAAGTCGATAAAAATTACCGTTGATTTTTTAGAATTTTTTTGTCTCATTTGCTTCCATATAACGACTAAACACAATTTATTTTTACATGGCAGAAACCCGCAACATCCTCGGCGAAAAAAATTCTAAAAAATTAACTGTAATTTTTAGCCACTTGAAACTTGCACATTATTAGACTAAAATTGAATGGGCTATACAACTGTGTATTCAAAAAAATTCTACCGCTTCTGAGAAAAAAGTTTGAAATTTGGGTGAAAATTTGTTGCACTTTTTTGCGGTCTTTTAAAAAGTTTTAAACTTGAGTTTATGTGAGTTTTGTGAGAGAATGAACTGTATTTTAATTGAAAATTCTTGAAAATAAATAAATAAACATGAGTAGCAAACAATATCACTTTGAAATGGGGGTGATATTGTATTGGCCAATACTGTATACCTTTTCATCGGTAATGCAGTCACCATACTAATTCAAATAGGAATCCAATTTAAAATGAATAAGAACTTATTTCGGTGACTGCATTACCGACGACAGGGTGGATGTCTATGCTAGTTTTGCAGTTTCTTTGTGTTCAACGCTAACGGAGCAAATAAAGCAGCCGATTCCTTCATCCGCCTGAAGCCTGTAGGTCCCAGGTTCGGTTGGGGCGATTGCCAAAAAAATTTTGTTTATTATTTCTTTTATTTTTCTAAATTTTATTTGATTTATATATTTAAATGTTTTTTGTTTTATTTTATTTCATATGTTTTAGAGTTTAATTTTACTAAAAAGTCAAAAAGAACTAACTAAAAACAACTTAAGAAAATATAGAAGTTAAAATTTAATCAATAAAAAAAATTAACGGAATATTCTACTGACCGTGGGATTCGAACCTACGACCTCGCGGCTCGTTAATCCGCATTACTGCCGTCTGTCAAGGCACAATTTTGATAAAATCAATTGCGGCGTTAATCCGGATCAACGTCATCGTCTGTCTATGCTTTTAGTGTATTTTGAATAAATTGTAATAGAAATAAAAGAAATTGTAATAGAAAGGAAAGAAATTGTAAAAGATAAGAGCACATGCCAAAAAACAGGTGATCTCAGCTGTAGGCATTTTTTGGCAATCAGCTGATAGTGTTTTTACTTATGAAACTGTACGATGGACAGCATCGGCCAATTCGGCGAAGTTTGCCGTTCGCCGATATTGTTACGGCGACCATCCGTCCTTTATTTCAGTAGAGAGTCCTTTATTTTAACCCCCTGTTTTCAAAATAAAGGACGTCTTTTGTCTTTTATTTCTTAAACTGTGGATGAATATGAAAAATAAAAATGACCCTTATAAAATATAGTGAAAGCCTTCGCCGTTTGTTTCGCATCCAACTTACAATCTATAAAGCACAGGGAAAGTTGTGCCCAGGATCGTGTTGCACGCTGAGTTTCCAGTTCCACTGAAAGAGAACAATAGACCCCCTGCTGCACAGTGGTTCAAAACTGGCATTTAGTGTTCGTAATTCACTGGAGCCTTAATTTTTCATTTTTTTTCATTTATTTTATTTTTTAATAAATTTTACATAACAAAAAGTAGTTGAAAACAATTGCATGGTTCTAACAAAACAAAAAAAATACCCAAAAATAAATTTGAAGTGTTATAAAAAATGTTCACCAAAATAAATATTTTTTTCGGTTTTAGTTGAAAAATGAAGGGTCCGGTGAATTATGAACATTAAATTCCAATTTTGAACTACTGCGTGCCTTGGAAAGGATTTGGCTTAATTTTTCGCTACAGCAGGGGAACTTGTACAATTAAATAATATAATTAATTGGTTAATTATTAATAAATTAATTTTTAATTTATTTAATTTTGCGCTACAGCTGAGGAACTTGTACAATTAAATAATATAATTAACTGGTGATTTAAATTACGATATTGGTAAGGTACTTTTATCATACAAGTTGTATGTACGTATTCCCAAATCATTAAAAAAAAATGTCCTTTATTTTACTTTGGTTAATATGGTCACCGTGGGTATTGTATTTCAAGCAAAAGAGCTAAATTATAATTCATGATAGAAGCTAAATTGAAGAGCCAAATTTTTTTTTAAGTTTAGCACTTATTAACGCAAAGATGTTTCTACATTTTCCGTAACTTTAATCAAAACAAGGATTTTTATATGTATGCATATACGAACTAAAAATCTAAGAATACTTGAAAAATCAAATTGTGCGATAAATTCCACGTTAAACTCGTTTAAAATTAACAGCCCTATTCGCGTGCAATGACAAAACTCGCCGCTATAACTATTGTCATGTTCATAATCAATTGTCACGTTTTGGTATGCAGGGAGCAATTTGAAAGCTCTGACGGTGACAATTGCTATTATTTTTGTGATGACCTATTGAGTACGTGACAACGCTAAAACATATGTTAATATTTCCAGTTTTATTAATTTTGCGCAAAAACTTTATTTGCCTAAATAGGTGTGTTTAAAAGTTATAATATGCGTTTGCATATCATAATAGTATCCATTGCAGAATATTAATCATGGAGGAAATAATTATGTTCGCGGCTATTGTTTTGGAGCAAGAAGGCTTCTGAGGGAACTCCGAGACAACAGTTTGTTTGAACAGTTTTTACCCGTTTCAGTTCAGGGTGGTCTTTATAAAACTGCAGCTGCTCTTGTGTGGTGCGTTCATATTTTCTACGCCTGTTAATACACGAATTCATAATAAAATGAAATTAATTTTCCTATTATAAAATTACTCACTTCCGGCGTTTCGTAATCCATTGCGGTGAATTTTATTTAAAATAAATCCAGTCTGTGGCAGTGGCGGTCAAAAACAACAATTACAAAGGTAAACAAAGGACAGCTGTTTCACTTTCCCCGCAATTGGCAAATAAAACGAGCTTTTCGCTTTTCATTATTGGCTGTGTATACTTATGATTACAGTTGATGACACGATATTGACAATTGAACTGTGTCAATTGACGGCTGTGACAACACGCGAATAAGGCTGTAAGTCAAAAAGCTGAAACTACTTTCAATGTCGACTTTATTTTGACTATGAATACGCCTGCTTTTTACTTCCTTAGTTAACCTTAGTTCTCAATATGCGCGAATTTTTTTTAGTATTTTTCTTTATATTAATATTAGTATCGTATAAATTACAATTATTTTTTTGATTAGTATGTACATGCTTTTTACCTCCACTGCCATATATGTAATACTTCTATATTGGCAGTATCTACAAGTGCAGTCAGCAACCATTACAGTACAGATGTATAAAACGTAACGTAAAAAATGATACTTGAATTTAAAAAAAATTGCAGTGACTTAACGTTAAAAGAAAATTACAGGGAATTTTTAGTTTAGATTCAATTTCATGAATTTTATAATATTTTAATTTATAGAAATGTCGCATCGATGCTTTTTATGGGAAAAAAGATAAATTCAATAATCTTATTACATTAAACGAGCAATTCTTGTATATATTTTTATATATCCATAGGGGTCTCGGAAACGGCTCTAACGATTTTGATAAAATTTTGTTCACAGATAATGTTTTGGATTCTAAGGTTATATGAATATTTATTATCTCCGAAAGACTCGTATAAGGTTGCTACCTGTTCGAAATTAATTACAAATTAATTTAAACATCATAATATGGGTATCAAATGGAAGGTATTTTAAAGATCCCTAATTCAAAAATATTTTTAATAGGGTTGCCACATATTTAGAATCGCATATTTATTTAATTTTTGGTTTAGAAAAAAAAGGAAAATATTGATATTCATGGGTACCAAGAGAAGGTTCTTAAACGATGCTTTCCCTATATAAGAAATGTTATCTCTTAGGATAATAATGTAAGGTTGCCACTTATTTTCGATTGTACACAATTTATCTAAAACACCGCAATATGGATACTAAATTGGATTGAGAACTTTGGTCAGAAAATATCTTCCATCAGGGTTGCCACGCTTCTATGTAATACAAATTTTTATTTTGTTAATTGCAATCAACATTTTTTAATGTAAACATAGTACATATACGCTCATTCCAGCCTATTTCGGAATAGGGTTGACACCTAAATTTTAGAGTAGGGAATTTATTTAATAGATATCGAAATCCATTTTTTTTTGTATATTTCCAAAATATTTTTTAAAAAGCTATCAAAATCTTAAAAACTTCAAAAAGTATATGCACTGCGGGCAAAGCTCGGTCAACCTGGTACTATAGCTTTATATGCGTATTTTGGTACGCAGATAATTTCTAGAAATTTAAACTAAAAAGCTTGCAATTCTAACGAAACTTGGTCGATTCTTTTAATTTTTGCACAAAGTTTAGAATTTGCACTTATATAGTTTTTGTTACATAATCACAGCGCACGGCAGTGCGCGCGAGTGACGAAAGCAGCCACAGTAGCATGCTGAAATGACTCGCTTATATATACACGAGATTTGGAAGTTTTTATTCAGACGTCCAATCGACATGTTTTAGGTATCGTTGGAAAGGTCTTGCAGAGTGTGCCCAGAAAATGTATTCAAGCTTCATAAACGATTAACCGGATTCTTAAAAATTTGGCTAAAGTGTTTCGAATCAAAAAACGTTTTGTTGCTTTTGTCGGTTTAAGGGGGCATGTGGGTACACCGAACGTATTTAGTGTTGTTCTATAGGCCAATACCTTTCAAACGACACCTTATATATTCAGTTCCGGCTACTAGTTGGAAAGATATAGAGGTAAATGTGTTTTGGTTCGTGTCTCCACTACGAGATGCTTTGGTATGTATGTGGCGTCTGTACGTACCTTCATTTAATTTTTTTTCAAACTTTCAGGAATTAAAGTACAAAAAAAACTAAGAAGGTTTTGTTCCAGGATGTTTTGATTCGTATGCCCTTGTGGGCGTGGCTACTGCCTGGAATTCGAAAAAAGGCAATTTTTTAAATTACCACTGCGGCCGCACTACTCAGTCCATGTCATTGATGCGGATATCAGTAGAAGGGTATCTAAGCTATCTAACGCTATCTTTTGTGTTTATAAAATATAAATATGTCATAACGTTATCGCCTGAAAACTAAAAATCGGGTTGCTGAAAATATACATTTCGGGCATTTTCTCAAAAACTGGTCAGTCGATTTTATTCTAGGTTTCCACAAATCTAGCCCAAATCTTAACTTTCATCTGGTGTATAGCTTATAGCTGGGAAAACTCTTGTTGTGGAGATATTGCGATTCAAATTGATAAAATGTCGCTCTAAAAAGGGTCAAATGGATAAAAATTAACATATCCGTCTAATTCGGTTACTTTAAGATAAAAAAATAATATATCCAGTTCCCCGAAAAAAAATTCCCATTCCCCGATTGCCACCTAAACCGAAATTCCCTGCAAATCGGGGAATTTCCCGCGAGTTGACAACTTGAAGGATGCAGCTGTGCTAATCACTTCGTACATGTCTTGGAAACCACAATTTGTGTGTATTTTAGAGTTTTTTTCAGTCACATGCCGAAATTGTAACATTTTTCCCCATTTTAATTGCAGGTACGTACACAGTATTTATCACCCGCACTTAACCTACCTGGGAAGACGCGTACAATATTACCTACTGTTGTACATAAATATGTATGTATGAATGCATTTAGTTCACCCAATGTGCCGCTACTACTTACATACGTATGTATAAATTGTCACTGAACAAAACTACTTGAGAAACAAGTAATTTTTAGCAAAAAAAAAACCGAATTGAAGTCGTATGCTTGTATGTAAGTCCACGAATTTTCCATTTATTTTAAATATACACGTGTATTTTATTTTATTTCTGTGTTCGTATAGAAAAGTAGCTTATGTCGAAAGGCCGGCTTTAGTATAATGCGGCATTCCCTTTATTTTTTAAACGACAAGGAGTTTTTTGATGAGACTTAAAAAGAATATTGACTGGCTAGTTCGGAACTATTTCTTGCACGTTTATTTGCTAAAAGTTGTTTAACGGCTTAGCGCCCGTAAGTCATTCGCAATCGTATGCTGCGAATGCCGATTTATACTAAAGCCAGTGATTCGACATAAGCTACTTTTTCATACGAACACAGATTTATAGCCAGTTTCATATTTTTTTTTTTTGAATTTAGTATGAAAACTGAAGGAAGGGAAAAGTCATTTTTCAGTTAAATTGTTGAGTTCATGTAGCGAAATAATTTTACGATGGAAAAAATGGCGTCGAATCAACAACCGTTCAGCTGAGCGGACTACTCAATTGTGCGTTTCTAAATCAAGCACTCAACAGTTTAACAACAGCTACGTCTTAGAAACGCGCCCAATGAGAGAAGTACCCTGCAGGGAAACCGCGGACTAGTGAATCAAATTTCTAGTTCCGTACTAGGTCTTTATCGCCAAAAACGAACTATTCCGATATGAACTAAATCCCCACCAGTCCAAACTCGGAGAAAAGTGGTACTTTTAAAACACTAATTTATTTCAGTTTTTTCACTAGAAATCGATATCTAAAGTGACGAATTTTGAAATGGTTCGGAACTATAGAAAAAGGGATGCAGAACGAACTAGATCTTATTTGTCGAATTTAGAACTAATTCGGAACTATCGAATAAGGTGCATCCCTGGGGGCTTGTTTACTTTACATAGATATGTGTTTTTCGCTCAAATACGCTTCTATTCTGCGCTTCGCAGATGCTTTTTCATAGCTTGGTAATACAAAACTAAAATTTGTGTTAACATTTCAACATCTTGGGACCGTCTGGAATCTAAGAAATAACAGCGAGCACCTCTGCAAACTCAGCTACAGCTAAAGGTATGTAAACGTACATTTCTTACAATCATTCAAACAAATTTCATTTCAAATTGAAAACACATTTCTTCCAAAATAACGTAAAATTGCACACACGGAAGAACCAAAAAGATTGAAAAATCATGATACTTTTTTCTTTCGTCTGTCGATTTCAGAACTGGTTCGGAACTATAGAATTTAGGACTAGTTCGGAACTATCGAAAAAGGGACGCAGCGGGGGGCAATTGACACTTCCTAGGACATCGCCATGTTAAATTCGCCAGTTGCTTGCATGCAAAAGAGATTTATCGCGAACCAGTACTGGGTCTAAATGTCCTAGAAGCGCCCCAGTTCAGAACTAGAGATTTTCCCCACAGGGTATGAATGGATTAGTAAAATGTGTGAGTGTATTGCAACTGTCTTCGCAAAATTGTCCTATGAAAACTAGTGATGGGCGAAAAGAGTGATTGCGATTTTTAAATCACAGTGATTTTTTATGCCTATTGCGATCGCTAGTTGTTTTAATAACACAGAAATGTGTAATAGTTCTAATAAATGATGACATATCAGTATGTAGGGATAATTCCATACCCGTAGGGACTTCAGCCGAAAAAATTAGTATAGGGAAAAGAGGGAAATGTTTCATTTATTCGCTCACAAATTGCCATATTTCACTTCGTTTTTATTAATATATTTCACTTGGTTTTTTATTAATATTTGCTGCCAACTTACTCGTTGATACAAATTTTGAAATAAATACTGAAACGCAAATAACGCGATTAAGCAAATCAAACTGCGTTCTTGAAAATGTCCATTTAAAACAACCGTGGAGTGATGAAAAAACGCAATATACATACGAGCATATTCACAATGAATAATTAAAAAATGTAAAATCATCATTTCTACCATGATGATGAAAAATATTCTCAATTTCTGTTGACTAGCTATTGCCAGATGTGATTTTCATTACCAGCGAAATATCATGCAGGTAGAAAAATCACCAGTCATTGCAATTGTGGCCTAGCAGTAGCAGTCACTATAAGCGATTTTTAAATCAGAGTGATAAAATCACCGGCAGCGAAATATCTCTCATC
Source organism: Rhagoletis pomonella (assembly GCF_013731165.1). Classification (NCBI taxonomy): domain Eukaryota; kingdom Metazoa; phylum Arthropoda; class Insecta; order Diptera; family Tephritidae; genus Rhagoletis; species Rhagoletis pomonella. Next base: position 36,882,309 of record NW_023458563.1, read on the forward strand.
AATAATGTAAACCCCATGTAATACATGGAAAACCTGCGCATGCGCAAAACGCACATTTGGATCAAAACTATCTCTCTTTGATTGCTGGATCCAAACACATTGCGTAGATAGGTTACTGCCAATATTGAAGTATTAAATATATGTCTACTGCTATGCTTTTTTTGTTATTGTGTTCATCTGAACTGGGAATGCAATGGGGTATAGTCGTTGCGCTCGATATGCAGTTACAGTTGTATGGCTATACCCAATCCCGACTCTTGCGTCCCCGTTCGCGCACTCTGAGCAACGTGAGCAACCCATGTGCGAGATGCGGTAACGAATCCGAGTGGAGCCTTGGGTTACGGCAGAAAGAGCGGGAGCTTCGGTGAGGCCACTCCGACTTATTCGGTTTAAGGGCTCACTGAAGTCTGCAGCGTCTGTTCACCAGTAGGTGCGGCTGCAAGCGGGTGTCTGCTTGGAGCAAGGGGCTCGCTATATAAACGTGTATTTGGTTGCGAAAACACCCAGCAATAGGTTGTGCGCTGGGTATGAGACCCAGGAGTTGGATTTGTGGTGGGAGAGAGACTCCGTCACCGAGTACTGTCGTTCACCCCGGTGGGCCAGCGACTAGCCACAATCCGCATCAAATCGAGATTCTTCAACATCTCGCTCATCTGCGCCCATGTCCCAACGGAAGAGAAGGATGAGGCATTCAAGGATCTCTTCTATGAGCGCTTGGAGCGCACGTACGAGCGCTGCCCTAGGTTCAAGCATAAAAAGATCCATCAAGCTTCGTGGCTGTCTCCGGATCGAAAAAAGAGATACCAAATCGATCATGTTGTGATAGAGGGAAGGCACGCTTCCAGGGTTTTAGACGTACGCACACTCCGAGGACCAAACATCGACTCGGACCACTATCTTGTTGCAGCCAAGATACGCACCCGCCTCTGTGCAGATAAAAATGTGCGCCCAAATATGCAAGGAAAGTTTAACGTCGAAAAGCTGCAATCACAACAGACAGCCAGCGCTTTCGCTACTCGACTCTCACACCTACTCTCAGAGAGCACTCTTCTACAAACCGACATATGCGGGCAGTGGAACCACATTTCCCGCTCATTAAGTACCGCCGCCGAAGAAGTAGTCGGATTTCAGCGAGCCCGAAAGAACAACTGGTACGATGAGGAGTGTCAGGAAGCTGCAGAGAAAAAAGATGCCGCCTACAGGGCCACGCTGCGATCGGGCGCAACGTGCGCTATGTGGGACCGCTATAGGGATCTGAAGAGGAAAGCGAGACGTATTTGCCGCAATAAGAAGAGAGAGGCCGAAATACGTGAGTGAGAGCTTGAAATGCTGGCTGACAGGAAGAATTCCCGAAAGTTTTACCAGAGAATTAGGCGACTTTCGGAAGGTTTCAAGACCAGGGCGTACTCCTGTGAGAATAATAATGGCGACCTAGTAGCCGATGTCCAGAGCATACTTAAATTATGGAGAGAACACTACCCTACTATATGGTAGCAGCACGGAAAGTTGTGGAGAATAAGAACCCGAGCCCGCAGTCGATGATGACGGAATCGACGTTCCACCGCCTGACTATGACGAGGTACGTATAGCAATTACGCGGCTGAAAAACAACAAAGCTGCTGAAGCTGACAGCCTGCCAGCTGAGCTATTCAAGTACGGCAGCGCGGAGTTTATAAGGTGCATGCATCAACTCTTGTGCAGAATATGGTCAGACGAACGCATGCCCGACGACTGGAATTTAAGTGTGCTCTGCCCAATCCACAAGAAAGGTGACCCACCATTCGCGCCAACTACCGCGGGATCAGCCTTCCAAGCATAGGTTACAAGGTCTTATCGAGCGTATTGTGTGAAAGACCCACCGTCAAAGAACTGATTGGGCCTTATCAGTGTGACTTTAGACCTGGCAAATCCACCTTACGCCAAATCTTGGAAAAGACCCGCGAGAAAAGAAAAGCGCGACTTTAAATCCGCTTTTGACAGCACCGCTATGTCTGAATTTGGCATCCCCTCAAAACTCATACGGCTGTGTAAAATGACGTTGAGCAACACCACTAGCTCCGAGCCGTTCGCCACCAAACGGGGTTACAGACAGGGCGACTCCCTTTCATGTGACTTCTTTAATCTGATGTTGGAGAAGATAATAAGAGCTGCAGAACTGAACCGCTCAGGAACAATTTACTACAAGAGCGTGCAATTGCTGGCTTATGCCGATGACACCGACATCATCGGTAACAAAAACCGCGAAGTCAGTTCTGCCTTTTCCAAGTTGCAAAGCGAATGGGTCTGGTGGTAAACGAGGACAAGACGAAGTATCTCCTGTCATCAAACAAACAGTCAGCACATTTGCGCCTTGGCACCCACGTCACTGTTGACAGTTACAATTTCGAGAAAGTAGAGAATTTCGCTTACTTGGGAACCAGCATTAACACCGATAGAAATGTCAGCATAGAAATCCAACGCAGAATCACTCTTGCCAACAAGTGCTACTTTGGATTGAGTAGGCAATTCAGGAGTGAAGTCCTCTCTCGAAGTACGGTAACCACGCTCTATAAGTCACTCATCATGCCCGTGCTGGTATATGGTGCAGAAACATGGACAATGACAACATCCGATGAGGCGGCTCTTGGAGTGTTTGAGAGAAAGATTTTGCGGAAGATTTACGGGCCTTTACGCGTTGGCGACGGCGAGTACTGCAGACGATGGAACGATGAGCTGTATGAACTTTACAACGACATGGACATAATGCAGCGAATTAAAATACTGCGGCTCCGCTAGCTTGGCCATGTCGTTCGAATGGACACGGACGCTCCAGCTCTGAAAGTATTCAACTCGGAACCCGCTGGTGGTAGCAGAGGAAGAGGGAGGCCCCCACTGCGATGGAAAGATCAGGTGGAGAAGGACTTGGTTTCACTTGGCGTTTCCAATTGGCGTCAGTTGGCACAGAAGAGAAACGACTGGCGTGCTTTGCTGAACTCGGCCAAAATCGCTTAGGCGGTTACAGCGCCAAAAAAGAAGAAGAAGAAGTTCATCTGAATGCATAATTTATCAATATGAAAAAAGCATAAACTTAAAAAAAAGGATAAAGATAAATTATAGATATAAAGCTTATTTATATTTTCAAATGTATGAGGGCACTAAAGTAAATAAAATAAAATAATGGTTTAAAAACCTAAAACCTCCCTTTTATAATTGCCATTCGTACTGTCATCAGGTATGTAACTTGAGAATAGAAATCGCTGCATCTTTTAGGCGCATCAATATTACATAGTTACATCCCGAGCTAATAAGAGGAAGGTAAGAAAAGAATGAAGTCTTCCTTATACATAGCATTTTTCTTAAAGCTTATTTGACCCCAAAATGTTTCAATATTTTGTCAAATTTTAAAAGGTGCTTCTACATACATATAGGTATATTTTCTCTTTGTCATTTATCAAAATTTGTACCACGCGGAAAATTTAAGTATTTCGCGAAATGAGCGAAAAAATAAGGTATCTTCCGAAAATCTGCATTCCTATGACCAGTTTTTCAGTGCACGGCTGTGGTTTAAACTTAGTTTAAACGTCTAAGCTGGCTGGTTTAAACTAAGATTAGCCAATCAAATGTCAGTAAGCTGCTCGATTTAAACTCAGTTTACGTAATCTAAATTTAAACTGCCACTGAAAAACTGGCCCTTAGGCTATCTGCACACTGATCGTCCAATCATGATTACGTTATCGTCTCTTCCTGAAATTTTAAGCCGAGCACATGCATTTCAATGGAGGACTGCACAATTGTCGTTATAGGCTAGTTATCGCCAAATAGTAGAAGAAGCAGAAACGGATAAGTACTACACTGTCGTTTGCCAATCGTTATGAACGCAGTGTTTGTTTACATTTTATTGGGTAAAATGAGTGGAAAATATAAGATATAGTATATAGTATTAGTAAAATATAAAATATAGTATTTCTTGCATTAAATCTGTGGTAATTTTAAAAAGTGGATAATGGCAGTAAAATTCAGTAAATGTGAGAGTTTTAACTATCAAACATGAAGAAATTGTAAAAAGTCTCTACGTGCGTGCACAAAACACATTTCAGGAAAAGATAAGAAGGATCATTAATGAAAAATTATGCCTAGAATTATTGCAGCACAGTTCACAATTTTAAAATTGCAGATTTTTGTAAAAATTTTGCGAAAAAAACTGCCAAAAAACAGAAAACACCTGCTCTAAGCGAATGTTTAGACGACAAATTAATTGAAATTTTACGACCGAGTGTGCGAAAGTGTAGTCGTCATATAATGGTTGCATCATGATTGTGACGATGAAGCAATTATGATTGGACGACCAAGATGCAGAAAGCCTTAGGGTTTACACCAGACAATCCTGTCATGACAATAGCTCTGATCCAATACTTTTCGTGTAAAATACTGTAAAAATGCCAAACAGCAAAATTACTCTCTGAAGTGAGAGTAAAAAGTGAGTCACAACAAAAAGTACGGGAACAATAAAATAATGAAAAAAATATATTTTTTAAAAACAAGCTTTTATTTAACATGTACAATCAAAGGAATAAAATAAAGTAGCGTAACAAAAGATTTTTTAGCAAGAAAATTTTGTCAAAACTGCACTAAAATGAATAAAATAAAATAAGTTAAGGTCTCGTTAAAGTTACTAAAAGCCATTTAGTGAAAGGAGTTACTCAAACTCTAATGAAAATTACTAACAATTTGTACTAATTTACTTCGTTTTTAAAAAAGTTTGTCGCGCGAATAGCGAACCGGCATTTAAATATCTGCATACATACAAATACATACATACCTAACCAATTATGCAAATCGGTGTGTACAAACCACACACCCGGTAGGTGCTCTACAGAAATTCGTATAGAAATATCCCAAGGTTAACAGCTGATCTATTCAAACTAATTTGCGGTATTTTATCTTATCAAGGAATTCGCAATAGAATCTATCATGCCGCTGCGTAAAACTATCCTACATAGTTGCGCCGGCAAATTATGCTATCACTAGCAGTAGTGAACACGCTGTAAAGAAGCTGTTAAGCAGGGATCGCACGATTTGTACATTTTAGATATCACAGAGTGGTGTTGTCTAGAAATAATGAGTTTAGCTAAATAACAACTTTCAAACAACACCACTATGTAACTGTTAAATTGTACAAATCTTGTGATCCATGCTTTAGATGAAGATAAACATAGGGAGCTGCGAAAATGTAAAAATTTAAAGCTAAGTGCATAGTATACATTTAGGTTGTATGTTTGTTGTGTATGTGGAGATTCTTGCAAATTATTTTGAAATTTATACACACACATGTATACACAGCAGCAAGCTCATGCCACCAACAGCGATGTCGTATGCATAGAATTTCTACTGGGTATGTACCCAGTAGAAATCGGTTGTATGCATTCATGAAGAATGCTTGCTATATGAGTGAATTCGTGTGAACAATTCATGCGTAGTCATGAATTTCCTCGAATAAATTCAAATTCTAGAGAATTGCAAGCGAATGTACGATGTCGTTGTTTTAAGTACATTTCTTGATAAATTAGAAGTAGAATTTTTGTAATATTTTCAGTCTTGTACAAAAATTTTAGTGAACGGACGTGTTGTGCGATACTATTTTCAGCACAAACGGGCTTTTACAAGATATGCATTTGCATATGTCAGTGCTACTTTTTTGTATGTCCCCATATATTAAAATGTATCAGAAAAGTAGGATTTAAATATGGGGATGCATATCTTGTAAGAACGCTTTAATATCTACTGTTCCATTAATGCATTTTTGTATGTTTGAAACATTAATACAGCCATATGCATACAGCAGTAGTACAAGTGTATGGTTAGAGTACGCATGCGCTCTGAGAAACCACGCGTGTTAAATGGAAATGAAGGTTCATTTATACTGGCATGTATACACAGCAGCAAGCTCATGCCACCAACAGCAATGTCGTATGCATAAAATTTCTACTGGGTATGTAAGTTAACTACATACAAATGTATATATGTATATCGATACATGAGCAAACATGCCATACGGAGTTATACCGCGCGGTACCATACCGCTGCTACTTGAGCAAACCTTTATAATGAAGACAGCTCTTATAAAGATTTTATTTTGCTGCTTTAAATAGAAAACTTCTTTATACATACATATGTAAAGTCTATCTTAAACTGAAGCATTTTCATCTAAGCTAAGAGCCCGTTGTTGATTTTGAAATTTTAGCAGAAGTCATTATAAACCATTTATGAGATTGAAA
>NW_023458563.1:36888662-36891437 GCF_013731165.1 Rhagoletis pomonella
TTTCAATCTCATAAATGGTTTATAATGACTTCTGCTAAAATTTCAAATTAAAAAATTACCTATACAAATTCTATGGGACTAAGAAATATTATTTTCTAATTTTTAGTCCATTTATAAAAGCGTTGTATGTTAAAAAGATTTATTTTATTTTATTTATTTTCTACTTTTTAGTATTGTCTGTACAAAATTTTGCAATAGATATTAAAATAACTCAACTCGCAGTGAAAGAGAACAGAAGCGAAATATTTGCTCACGTTTTGTAAGAACATACATATGTACATACATACATATAGCAGCAGTTAATTTCATTTAAAGAAATGGCGTGTCGTCCGTTTCCGCTGTAGCGTATGTAAATATTGCATATATTTAGGCGCAACATTTAAATTCTTCTGGCGGCGCGACATCTAGAGTCTTCTAATTGCATTTCCTTGATATGATGCCTACAACGAGGTTCATATCGAGACTAGGTTGATATATAGAATTTGCCATAAATAGCTTTGCTACATTTATAGTAGGGGTATTCTCGAAGAAGCACGATGCACGGATTGCCCGAAATGCAAAAATACTATTCCAAGTTTCGAAGAGTACGAGAGCACCCCATTTCAAAGTGGTAGCATGCCTGGGTAACAAGCAGCGAAATTATGTGTCAAATACAATAACAAGAGACAACAAAAAAAATGAAGTGAGCGAGATGAGAGGAATGAGAGAAATATGTAGCAAATCCAACAAAAAAACAACTAGCACAGGGTCGCATTTATCTTGCTATGCTATTTTGCAAAATATATACATGGGTTTCGACGTTGCATACTTTGCAGCAATAGGAAATGTTGTTTCCCATGTATTTTGTTGGTGTGTGTTTGCAAGTTATGCAATCCATGCAATCCGTGCTACGTGCAATGGCTTTGCAAGATTTGGAGAATACCCCTAGTATAAATGGTGGTCTGGACATACAACATTGCAAGTTGAGAAAAGCGTTGTAATAGAAAGCTGTTAAGTGAAGATCACACGATTTGTACATTTGTTCGGATTTGTACATTTGGCAGTGAAAGAGACCACTCTGTTGTTTAGAAATTTGAGTGCAGCTCAATAAAAGAATTTCCGAACAACACCACTCTGTACCTGCCAAAATGTACAAATTGAGTGATCTCTGCTTACGATGGAGACAAACATAGGGAGCTGCGAAAACGTTAAAATTTACATACATTCATATCATCGATGTTTTTGCAAAACTGCCTATCGACCAGTTGCAAACCGTGCCATTGTGACAAAAACGAGATTTGGTAACCCTGAACTCCAGGCATCGAGATTTATGCATAAGAATCGTGAAATCGTTACTAAAACAACAGATTTGTAAAATAATAGCTAGAGAAAATACTGCCTTTCAAGGCAATGCCTTTGAAGAAAACCATTTTTTCGCTCTAATAAAAAATTGTAGTGCCTAAAATAGGCGGTTTTGCAATTGGTCGATGGGCGGTTTCGCAAAAACATCGCCGATTTGTATACCCGTATATATGTACATATGTACACTCTTAAAATGAATGCACGGGAAATTAAAATTTTTGTAACGTTGCTAGAGCACTTTTCAGATTTATGTCTTTAACACCAAATTATTTGATTTACAAATTTTTGCGTAGAACGCTGAAACCGAATGGCAAACGCACTGCAGAGAGTTTCACGCTGTCAAACGACAACCATTGACTAAGGGCCGTTCAATATCCGGTTAACACAAACCGAAGGTAAAATGTCCATAATGACGTCTAGTAACTTTGACGAAAGCTTTACTTATTTTATTTCATTCATTTTAGTGCAGTTTTAAAAATCCTTTGCTAAAAAAACTTTCGTTACACTAATTTATATGATTCCTTTGATTGTACATGTTAAATAAAAGCTTGTTTTTAAAAAGTATGTATTTTTTTACATTATATATTTTATTTTTATTTATATAATGAAAACAGCTCTTATTAAGATTTTATTTTGTTGCTTTAAATAGAAAAGTTCTTTAAATGTAAAGTCTATCTTAAACTGAAGGATTTTGATCTAAGTTAAGGGCCCATTGTTCAATGTATGGCTATCACCAGTACATCATTATCGAAGATTTCGTAATCATGCATATAACATGTGATCGATAAAACAGTTGTTGTATTTAACCGGAGCTTTCGATTTTTATTAATCAGACATTGAACAACGTGCCCTAAGGGCCAATTTCAAATGAATATTTAAACTGCAATTAAGTTTAATTGTGGATTGCTGTTTAAATTCCATTTAGCTTTCGTTGGGTTTCAGATCAACTTTATTTAAATATGCCAATCAATTGGCAGCACTGCTGCTTGTTCCTTGAAATCGTTGTTGCATTTGCTGGTTTATTTATTTTGTGCTGAACATCTCATTGTTTTTTTGATGGGATTGATTAAACAGCCTACCAATCAATCTTCGTTGTTTGGTACAAACCCAGGGTTGCATATCTCATATTTAAATAGCCAATATTGGCCATTTAAGTTCAGATTAAATGTATGATCTGAAAATGAATAGTGAAAGTTAATCAACAATCTCTACTAGGGCCTAAGCCAATTGACCATTTCGGTATGTTAATTATAGACAATTATTTTCCGTTTATTTACCTTTACCATCCCATGGCACACGACTATGCAGCATTATCCACATCGCCTTAACAGTATTCAGAAGAAACACATCGTACACAGGGCTGCCAACTTGGCTCAAACCGTGCCATTTTTTAGTCGTATTTTATTCAAATGGCACTTAATTTTTAAATTTGGC
>NW_023458563.1:36891537-36895210 GCF_013731165.1 Rhagoletis pomonella
AGAATTTCCGAACAACACCACTCTGTACCTGCCAAAATGTACAAATTCGAACAAATGTACAAATCGTGTGATCTTCACTTAACAGCTTTCTATTACAACGCTTTTCTCAACTTGCAATGTTGTATGTCCAGACCACCATTTATACTAGGGGTATTCTCCAAATCTTGCAAAGCCATTGCACGTAGCACGGATTGCATGGATTGCATAACTTGCAAACACACACCAACAAAATACATGGGAAACAACATTTCCTATTGCTGCAAAGTATGCAACGTCGAAAACCATATATATATTTTGCAAAATAGCATAGCAAGATAAATGCGACCCTGTGCTAGTTGTTTTTTTGTTGGATTTGCTACATATTTCTCTCATTCCTCTCATCTCGCTCACTTCATTTTTTTTTTGCTGTCTCTTGTTATTGTATTTGACACATAATTTCGCTGCTTGTTACCCAGGCATGCTACCACTTTGAAATGGGGTGCTCTCGTACTCTTCGAAACTTGGAATAGTATTTTTGCATTTCGGGCAATCCGTGCATCGTGCTTCTTCGAGAATACCCCTACTATAAATGTAGCAAAGCTATTTATGGCAAATTCTATATATCAACCTAGTCTCGATATGAACCTCGTTGTAGGCATCATATCAAGGAAATGCAATTAGAAGACTCTAGATGTCGCGCCGCCAGAAGAATTTAAATGTTGCGCCTAAATATATGCAATATTTACATACGCTACAGCGGAAACGGACGACACGCCATTTCTTTAAATGAAATTAACTGCTGCTATATGTATGTATGTACATATGTATGTTCTTACAAAACGTGAGCAAATATTTCGCTTCTGTTCTCTTTCACTGCGAGTTGAGTTATTTTAATATCTATTGCAAAATTTTGTACAGACAATACTAAAAAGTAGAAAATAAATAAAATAAAATAAAACTTTTTAACATACAACGCTTTTATAAATGGACTAAAAATTAGAAAATAATATTTCTTAGTCCCATAGAATTTGTATAGGTAATTTTTTAATTTGAAATTTTAGCAGAAGTCATTATAAACCATTTATGAGATTGAAAATGAAAAGCGTGGGGCGCATGTAATAGACCTGAATTGATATGAAATGTAATATATGCATGAATGTGGATATATGAATAACGACCGCTTAAAATCGATCTCAAATTTGTACTTTCTCTGTAGAAGTTTTAGGTCTATGTTATGTAGTTTGACTATTGTTAATTAAATCTAATGCTTCGTATTGCATGCGCTCCACGTTTTTCGTTTTCAATCTAATAAATTGTTTATAATGACTTTTGCTAAAATTTCAAAATCAACAACGGGCTCTTAGCTTAGATGAAAATGCTTCAGTTAAAGATAGACTTTACATATGTATAAAGAAGTTTTCTATTTAAAGCAGCAAAATAAAATCTTTATAAGAGCTGTTTTCATTATAAAGGTTTGCTCAAGTAGCAGCGGTATGGTACCGCGCGGTATAACTCCGTATGGCATGTTTGCTCATGTATCGATATACATATATACATTTGTATGTAGTTAACTTACATACCCAGTAGAAATTTTATGCATACGACATTGCTGTTGGTGGCATGAGCTTGCTGCTGTGTATACATGCCAGTATAAATGAACCTTCATTTCCATTTAACACGCGTGGTTTCTCAGAGCGCATGTGTACTCTAACCATACACTTGTACTACTGCTGTATGCATATGGCTGTATTAATGTTTCAAACATACAAAAATGCATTAATGGAACAGTAGATATTAAAGCGTTCTTACAAGATATGCATCCCCATATTTAAATCCTACTTTTCTGATACATTTTAATATATGGGGACATACAAAAAAGTAGCACTGACATATGCAAATGCATATCTTGTAAAAGCCCGTTTGTGCTGAAAATAGTATCGCACAACACGTCCGTTCACTAAAATTTTTGTACAAGACTGAAAATATTACAAAAATTCTACTTCAAATTTATCAAGAAATGTACTTAAAACAACGACATCGTACATTCGCTTGCAATTCTCTAGAATTTGAATTTATTCGAGGAAATTCATGACTACGCATGAATTGTTCACACGAATTCACTCATATAGCAAGCATTCTTCATGAATGCATACAACCGATTTCTACTGGGTACATACCCAGTAGAAATTCTATGCATACGACATCGCTGTTGGTGGCATGAGCTTGCTGCTGTGTATACATGTGTGTGTATAAATTTCAAAATAATTTGCAAGAATCTCCACATACACAACAAACATACAACCTAAATGTATACTATGCACTTAGCTTTAAATTTTTACATTTTCGCAGCTCCCTATGTTTATCTTCATCTAAAGCATGGATCACAAGATTTGTACAATTTAACAGTTACATAGTGGTGTTGTTTGAAAGTTGTTATTTAGCTAAACTCATTATTTCTAGACAACACCACTCTGTGATATCTAAAATGTACAAATCGTGCGATCCCTGCTTAACAGCTTCTTTACAGCGTGTTCACTACTGCTAGTGATAGCATAATTTGCCGGCGCAACTATGTAGGATAGTTTTACGCAGTGGCATGATAGATTCTATTGCGAATTCCTTGATAAGATAAAATACCGCAAATTAGTTTGAATAGATCAGCTGTTAACCTTGGGATATTTCTATACGAATTTCTGTAGAGCACCTACCGGGTGTGTGGTTTGTACACACCGATTTGCATAATTGGTTAGGTATGTATGTATTTGTATGTATGCAGATATTTAAATGCCGGTTCGCTATTCGCGCGACAAACTTTTTTAAAAACGAAGTAAATTAGTACAAATTGTTAGTAATTTTCATTAGAGTTTGAGTAACTCCTTTCACTAAATGGCTTTTAGTAACTTTAACGAGACCTTAACTTATTTTATTTTATTCATTTTAGTGCAGTTTTGACAAAATTTTCTTGCTAAAAAATCTTTTGTTACGCTACTTTATTTTATTCCTTTGATTGTACATGTTAAATAAAAGCTTGTTTTTAAAAAATATATTTTTTTCATTATTTTATTGTTCCCGTACTTTTTGTTGTGACTCACTTTTTACTCTCACTTCAGAGAGTAATTTTGCTGTTTGGCATTTTTACAGTATTTTACACGAAAAGTATTGGATCAGAGCTATTGTCATGACAGGATTGTCTGGTGTAAACCCTAAGGCTTTCTGCATATTGGTCGTCCAATCATAATTGCTTCATCGTCACAATCATGATGCAACCATTATATGACGACTACACTTTCGCACACTCGGTCGTAAAATTTCAATCAATTTGTCGTCTAAACATTCGCTTAGAGCAGGTGTTTTCTGTTTTTTGGCAGTTTTTTTCGCAAAATTTTTACAAAAATCTGCAATTTTAAAATTGTGAACTGTGCTGCAATAATTCTAGGCATAATTTTTCATTAATAATCCTTCTTATCTTTTCCTGAAATGTGTTTTGTGCACGCACGTAGAGACTTTTTACAATTTCTTCATGTTTGATAGTTAAAACTCTCACATTTACTGAATTTTACTGCCATTATCCACTTTTTAAAATTACCACAGATTTAATGCAAGAAATACTATATTTTATATTTTACTAATACTATATACTATATCTTATATTTTCCACTCATTTTACCCAATAAAATGTAAACAAACACTGCGT
>NW_023458563.1:36895310-36909507 GCF_013731165.1 Rhagoletis pomonella
TGCTGAGTAGTGATGGACGTACATTCCCCAATCGTCGATTAGTGACTACAGTCTTAGCCTGGTTGGTTGGTTGGTTGCAGTGCTTCCTAGTCGCTGCCCAGGATACAATTAGCGCATTATTGCGCCATTTTGATGCACTTCTCGCGGGGGATAAATATCTTGTCTGTGCACTTCCTATGTTGCTAGGTCGAACCATTTCGACTCTCTAATGAATCTGCCGATTTCGCTAATGGTAGCTCCTGATAGGTCGGTTAGTTCAGCTATTAGATGTTTCCCTAACGTCTTGTGTCTAATGTTCGAAAGGCTTGGACATTCACACAGGAAATGCTGGACACTTTCTTCGCTATCTTCTAGTTGACAGCTGCGGCAAATCATATTATGGGGTAGACCTATTTTTGCCGCATGTTTGCCTATGGGCCAGTGGCCTGTGATGGTTGCTAAAATTCTGAATACCTCTGGCCTTGATCTGCTAAGCAGGTCTAAGGTTTTCGCCCTGTTATAGTCAGGCCATAGTTTTCTCGCTATCCTACAAGTCTGTATATCTGACCACCTGCGTCTAGCCAGTTCAAGGAAATGCGTAGTAATCTCTCTTTGGACTACTCCAAGAGGGCAACCCAGTGCCACTGCCTGGGATTCATCCAAACCGGCTCCTGCCTTCGCCAACTCATCCGCCTTCTCATTGCCTTCTATGTTCCTATGTCCGGGAACCCAGACAAGAGAGACGGTATTTGACTGAGACACTGAGCGCAATATTACTTTGCATTCCCCAACTAGCTTGGATTTGGTAACCGGTGACGCTATTGCCAATAGCGCCGCCTGGCTGTCAGAATATATTGTTGCTTTACTGCTGTGTCCAACCCTATTGCCTAGGATTTTGCAGGCTTCTAGGATCCCTAGGACTTCCGCTTGGAAGATGCTTGTATTATTTCCCAACCGCAGAGACAGAGCCACGCCTAGTTCCTTGGAGTAGACACCTGCTCCCACACCGCAATCCATCTTGGATCCATCGGTGTACTTAGCCTGGTAGCTTCAGCTCGAATGTCTTGCTTAGATACGGAGTCATACATAAGTGAGGGAGTGATGGCGATGTTCTTGGCTGCGGCATCAGCGTGTTCATTTCTCGAAATTCCAACATGCCCGGGGATCCACATAAGTTTTATTTTGTTAGGGCAGTGTAGTAGTATGTTGCGGATGTTAACTATTGCGTTTTGAGTGTTGGATGGTGATTCGACGGCGTTGATGCACGATTGACTGTCTGTACAAATGACGAATTTGCCTTTATTCATCTTGGCATAGATGACTGCTTCGAGTACAGCGGTGGTTTCCGCCGTAAACACCGAGCAAATAGAATGAAGTATACCGTGTTTGATTATGTTCCCGCAATGTGATACTACTGCAAAGGAGGTGTTGTTTTCAGTCTTGGACCCGTCAGTGTATACGAATTTCCAACCAAGGTTTTGATATTTCTCTTTTTCCGGAGCGAAGAGATTTGTATACTTCTCCTTTGGAGTACTTGCTTTGGGAAGAAGCAGAGCTTTGATGATTGACTTGGCGTTGTTTATCAACCAATGCGGGTGTGCTTCTATAGCTTGAGGCTTTTTATTGATGGGTATCTGAAGATCCTTTGCAAATTCTAAAGATTTTAGCATTGCCGATTTGCACCTGGGCTGCCGTTTTCTTGTTAACATTTTTTGGACATTTTCGGAAAGAATGGAGTTAGAGGTGTACAGCAGTTTTGGTAGGAGTCGGCGTGTAGTGTCGGTTGTTCTGTCTGAAATTGTTGGTAAGCCTGTTTCAGCGTACAAGTTTTCAATGGGGTTGTAGGGAAGGCTCTGATACTCCTGCGCATTGCGGCGTGGTACGATGCTGACAGCTTGTTGAGTGTAGCATTTGGGCTTTTACCGTAAATAGGAAGGGCGTAATCAATTTTGGATAGGATTAGCGCTTTTGTAATGTTTATTAGCGTGGTAGGGTGTACGAAGCTTTTCTTTGATGCAAGGTATTTGATTATGTTTAGACTATTTGAAATGCGCTCTCTTAGTTGAGTACAGTGTGGCTTGAAGTTGTATTTGGAGTCTAAAATCAGTCCAAGAACTTTGAGTTCTTGTACCGAACTTATAGTATCATTGGAAACGCCAGGACAATTCTGTTTCCGGCAAATATGTAAAATTTTGGTTTTTCCAGTAGCAATTGTGGTGCCAGAGACCAGAGACCATGAATTTATTTTCGAAAGTATGCTATCAAAAGTTTCCTCTACAAACTTGATGTCAGAGTTATGCGTGTAAAAAAGTACCGAAAAGTGGTTTTTGGACGAGAGGGCTTCTGAAATTAGGTGGTCGAGATGAACTAATGCGTCTATAGTACAACAACCTTTTCTGTAAGCTACTTGATTGGGACTTATACGTTTCGTGATGTTCGCATACCACATAAGTCTAGAGGCTACGATTTTTTCCATTACTTTTCCAAAGCAAGGGATGAGAGAGATGGGTCTATAATTGTTTGCGTCTCCAGCGGGCTTGTTTGGTTTTAATATGGGAACTATGCACGCAGTTTTCCAATGTCCTTGGCCGAGAATAAGGTTGTAAAGGTTAAGCAATCGATGTTTTACTTCGATGGGTAGTTTTTGGATGATGGGGTATGACACCTTGTCAAGCCCTGGTGTTTTACCTTTAACCGATGAGAGTGCGAATTGGAGTTCAGCTAAGTTTATTTTTGCTTCGATTTGCTTGGCGTGTGTCGAGAGCTGTTGATTTGTCAAAGGATCTTCTTGCAGGTATTGCGCTTTGAGTTGGCGGAAAGTATCTGTAAAGTTTGAATCGGAGGAAGCAGACGAAAAGGAAGAAGCGAAATAGTTGGCAATTCCCAGCGGTGTGGTTATCGTTCCGTTAGGAGAGTTAATGCTGGATAGATAAGATTGCTTTTGGAAACCAGTGAGCTTCTTAATGTCACTCCAAACGTCACTTGGGTTTGATGTGGGACAGATTTTCGATGTGATCTTTTCAAAGCTTTGTTTTTTAGCCGTTTTTACAGCTCTCTTGAAAAGGGCATTAGCTCTTTTATATGCTAAAAGATTGTGTTCAGAGCGGGAGCGTATATAATTCTGCCATTCACGCTGTTTCTGCAGACGAAGGGTGGATAAATTGGCATTCCACCAGGGGATCCTTTTTTTGTAATAGCACCGTGCGGTTTGCGGGATAGTAAAGAGGGTGGCGGTGCGAACAATTCTTAGAATTTTTGCTGCTTCTTGGTGAATGTTGTTTGTCGAAGGCGTGTTTCGGCAAAGTTGGAGGCACCGGGCAGTAAACTTGTCCCAGTCCGCGGCTTTTGTCTTGAATTTTCTGATGTTCTTATACTGAATTTGATTTCCGTAAGAAATGATACTTGTTAGGATCGCCAGGTGCATTGCGGTGCTAGGGCAGCAGAACAGAAGGTGAGGTCGGTGCAGGTGAAGGTGTTGTGGGTTGAGAAATGCGGGGCGGTGCCGTCATTTAGACAAATTAGATTAGATGCCAGTAACATGTCTTCAACTATTGTCCCTCTTTGATTGGAGTGGGTATCGCCCCAGATTGTGCTCCGTGCGTTGAAGTCCCCTCCTATGTATGATGCAGTTTGTGTTAACCTGTCTTAGCAAGCGCATTAGTTCAGCGGCAGTGAAAACTTGCATTGGGGGGATGTAGATACAAATGACAGCGAATTTTTGTGTTGTGCTTATCTCAATTGCTACCGCGGAAAAATCGGAACGTATGGGTATTACTCTGTGTGGTATATTTCTTTTAACTAGAACAGCGTTTCCTTGTTTCTTGTTGGTTATTTGCATGTGATTGTGGAAGTATCCTGCATAGTTTTTGGGTGTGTAGGTAGGCTGATTGTAGGGTATGTGAGTTTCATTTAGGAGTAGAATAGAGGGGGAGAAGGAGTTGATGATGATTTCTAGTTGGTGTAGTTGTTCGTGTACCCATTCATGTTCCATTGTAGAATTGACGTCATATTACTTGAAAGTTTTAAATGGTTTATGTTTATGTTGAATAATCTTTCTGTGCTAGTGCTTATGTTTTTGCTGGGAAAGTGTGTTTTTATAAGTTTCGGGGGTAATGAGGACATTTAATTCGGGATACTTGGCATATATTTGGCTGCACGGTGACATTTCGATGTCACTAACTGTAGGGGATGCACAAGGAGTCCGAAGGATTCGATCCGTTGAAGGGACGCTGTTTTTGGATGTGGATGCGTGGTTGTTCTTATGCGGAGGTTTTGGAGAAGAACTTGTTGGTTTGGAGTTGCTTTTGGCTGTTGATACTGTTTGGCTAGTTTTGGTAGTTTCCTTAATGGTTGAAGAGTTCAATTTGCTATTCGTTGTATGCGTGTTTGCTGGGTTATTGCTGGTGAGTTGTTGCTTGTTGTTTACGTCGGAAAATTTATTGAATTGTGTGTTTGTTTGCTTTAACGGTGTCATCGTCTCATTGTTCTGCGCGTTGGTCGGTATTGTCGATGTTATGTTTGCGTGGCAGGCAATCATCTGTGCCATGGTTGGTGTTGTTTTTTTATTATAATGCTGAATGGTATATGCCGTTGGGTTGCTGTTGTATAATTTCCATGCTTGCCGAGCTGTGCACCTATGTTGAATTTTGGCTTTGTTAACCGCTTTATGCATAAGGAACGTAGGATATGCAGAGTCAAACGATGTGTGGGTTTCGATGGTACAGTTCACACAGTAGCTACGTGTTAATAAGTCATGCGGAGGGGGAAAAGCGCACGTTCTGCATACTTCTGAGTTGCGACACCATTTTTTGGTATGTCCTAGTTTCTGGAAAATATTACATCGCATGGGATTTGGTATATATTCCTGTACTTTGACTCTCTCCCAGCCTATCTTTTGGTAATCAGGTCTACGTATGAGATCAAATGTTACAATTGCAGCACCAGTTGGTATCAGCTTTTCATCGGTTTTCTTCATGATTTTTCTTATGCTGATTACTTTCTCGGAGGCTAATTCTTTTGTTAGTTCTTCTTCAGATATGTCGATGATGTTTCTTGAGAAAATCCTACCTTGAGTGGAATTCAGCCCAACATGGGCTGTGATTTTTACTGGAACACAGTCAACGCGCATGGCTTTCAGAAATGTCTGTGCAGCCTTCAGATTGTTTGCCTTGAGAAGGAGATCGCCGGATTTTAGCGGGGTTACTTCTGTATAGTCACGGGATATGGCTTTGAGACCCTTCTCGATTTGGAAAACGTTGTAGGAAGCAATCGGTCGGTTTTTTTCTGCAGAATTAGCTATTGCGGTGATTACCAGAAAACGTGGTATATGGTCATCATTTTGGTGGGTCTTTGGGAGTAGAGGAAAGTCAGTCGATCGCAATCTTTTGTTTTTGAAAATCGGTGTGTCGAGGTAATGATCAGGGTCCAGGTCCATAAACCTGTTGGTGTTGGGGGGGTCGACCCCGTTCATCTTTGAGAGTGTGCGCACTTTCAGTGCTTAACAGCTGAACCGGTTTGTAAAATTGTTGTATTAGTTTATTGTTTTCGAACTTTTGTTGGAGTGCGTTTACGCAAAAAGTTAGGAGTGTGCAGAGCTTCGCTTTGCACGAAAAAAAAAGAAAACTAACACAAAGGCTGCGAGCAAAAGTAGTAATTAAGAAATCGCGACGGTCAACGTTGGTGTTTACGCGGCGATTGCCTGAACGATAATCTTTTTTATTATTATTATTTTTGGTTTTACCGTTGAATATGTTATCAGTTTCTGCTGCAAAGTTTGTTGTTTCGTTTGTTGGTACATCGCATCAATTACATTTGTTAGATTTTTGAGTGGTAATACTCTGAAATAATAATATCCTTGAAGTTTTGAATTTTTGGTGCAGATTTTCTAAGATTTATTATAAGTTTGATCCATTTAATTTGAAATCAGTTCCATATACTTATTTATCTTTTTCTTTGGTGAGTGTACATAGGTATACTGCTCGTTTAGTTTGAATTGTGTCTGGATTAACGTTTTTTTTGAAATCATCAATTTTAGACTTAGTTTTATCTTTTGTGATTTTCCGCGCCATAGGTATACATATATCATTTGATTACTTCTTGAATTTTAGTGGCCACATTGGAAGGAAAATAATAATAATTTGATTAGATTCGGAAGTTTTGAATTGTATTAACAACCTTTTAGGCTCGTTGAATCTATCTGAAGTTGTTTTTATTATTGTTATTTTTTTTTTTATTATTAGTTTTATCATTTGGTTAATTTGTTTTGAATTTTCATATTTTCTTTTTGAGATTTTGAGTTGTTGCTGTTGGGTTTTGACCTAGTTTGGTTTTGCTTTTTATAAGCTTGTCTGCAAGGCGGCTTGAAGACAAATTCGGTAGTGTGGGCGTTTGAATGTCTGAGGAGCAAGAGAGTGATAGAAGGATTGTACGTGGTTTAGGGATTTTAGATTCAAACAGACCAGTTACCAGGAGTTATATCCGCGCCCGTGAAAACCAGGTCGTTGGTTCAATTTTTAATCAAATTGACACTGGGATTGAACGGCCGGTGGATTTATTTCGCTGACTTCTTTAATAGATGCGCTGGTAGGATTTTTGGCACGATCGAATCTGAGCAACGAAACAGCGTATCGACCACAAACGTAGTATCGGTCGGGGAATATAATAGTAGTCTTAGTTTCTCGCAAAAAGTTGATCTGCTTTTCCAAATGTCGCAAAGTGGTTCTTTGGGAGGTGCGGGAAGCGATGACCCTGTGGGGAGAAATCCACCCAGTGACTCGGCAGCTGCTGGTTCAAAAACTCAGAGCAGTGAGCCTGCCGGCACTGCAACAAGCATTGAGCAACTGAGACGATTAACGGCTATGATGTTGCAACAAAATGAAATGATGTCGCAGTGCATGAACGAGGTGCGGCATATGAAAGATAATGTTGCGAGCCTCAGCGGCCGGGTTGCTGAAATGGAGACGTCAGCCCAAGCACTGGACCATCGCTCCACCAATGCATCAACTCCGGAAAACAGAGGGAGAGGAGGAGAAACAAGGAATCGGGAAAACGAGGGTGCTGGTAGTAGAAATAATGAGAGGTCTGGACAAGAGAGCGTGAGCCACCGAGGTGGAAGAAAGTCGACCTCGAAAAGTGGCATATTAAATTCGACGGCACTAGCAAAGGAATGAGCGTAGAAAGTTTTATCTTTCGGGTTGAAAAGTTGAGGGAACAAAATAACATCTCTTTCTTCCAGCTTTTCACGGACTTTCACTGTCTGGTTTCCGGTGGCGCCTTGAAATGGTATTGGTAGATACTCGAGGACCAAGCGGATAATCCCGAGTTTGGATATTTCAAGATGAAAGCCGAACTGCTAAACCATTTCAAGACTGCTGAGTCCGACTATGAAATCATCCGTGAAATAATGGAACGAAAGCAACAGCCCAGTGAAAGTTTTGACGACTTCTATAGCGAAATCCATAACATGACTTTTAGGCTCCGAAAAAAGATCCCTGAGAAGGAGATGGTAGGAATAATTAGGAGTAACCTAAAGGCGTATTTAGCCAATTTGACGTTCGCGTCCAAAATGGAAACTCTGGCGGAGCTGAAGTCAGAGTGTAAAAGAGCTGAGAAGGTGATAAAGGAGAACGAGAGTAGAGCTAGAGCCTAAACGAGTTAGAAATAGAGCCAGTAGAGAACTCAGGGAATAAATTGTTAGAAGCATTTGATAGGAACAAACTTGATAGGAAACCACAACATTCCCTCCCGGTGAAGAACTGTGATACTACGTCCACGTCCACATCTGTTTGTCCTAATGCGTCCAAGTCCATCATTAAATCCTTTTGTCCCTCACCCTTCCACTTAATGTTGTGTTTCTCTTGCGGCATGCCGGTGGACCACTATACGAAAAACCCGGCTGAGGCCCAAAGAGAAACCAAGTGTAAGTCGTCATTTCATAATATGTTGTGTGTTGCTTGTGGTGGTGATTCGTCCTTTTGTGTTTATAAAAGTAAGGGAAACTCCAGTCTGGCGGAGATAACCGGGGGCTTCAGCCAGGAAATGGGCAACCCGGAGGCAAAGAAATGAAGATATTAAAAAGAGAAAAGGAAACTGAAGTTATGAAAAATAATGAAGTTGTGAAGAAACAGGAAATAAAAAGTTTATATCAGCGAAAGGTAGAATATGAGGAGGCGCGTAGGCGAATATTTTTCGAAGAAATAGTAGGTAAGACAAAAAAACATAGGAACTTTAAGAAAATAGCTAAAATGAGGGAAGGGAAGAAGAATTTGAAAATAATTTATAGTAAGATAATTTCCACTATAGTGACCCTTAAAGGAGACAATAGGTTCTTTGCCAAGACCACAATTTGGGGGTACGAAGTGTTAGCCTTACTGGACTCCGGTGCTGGTGCTGGTGCTAGCTGTTTAGGAAAGAACGCAAGTTTGTTATTGGAAGGTAAAGAAAATGCGATCCTGCCGATCAGGGGACAGAATATTAAGACAGCTAATGGTGGAGAGACTTCCGTTGTTGGAGCCATCAAGCTACCAGTGTTGTGGGACAACCAAACAAGGGAATTAGAATTTTTAATAGTACCTGGTCTTCAACAAGAGGTATATTTAGGTATCGACTTCTGGTTAGCTTTTGGAATGAATGTTGTGAGCAAGGGAATGAATGTGGGTGTGAATGATGCTAGCGTTGCCGAACTCGTTCCCGCCGATGGTGACTTGTCCTTCGATGCCGTGCAGCACGTTTTGACACCAGAACAGACGAGCGCATTGGAACGGGTGAAATCCCAGTTTCCCTCATTTGCAGCGTTAGGGTTAGGCCGGACAAATTTAAAACAGCACGTTATTGAGGTAGCTGACGAGAATCTGCCAGTTAAGCAGCGCCACTATCCGATTTCGCCAGCCATCCAAAAATTAGTACATGCTGAACTGGACCGTATGTTGAGTATGGGAGTAATTGAAGAATCAAATAGTAGTTGGAGTTCGCCAGTTTCATTGGTCGTCAAAGGAACGAAAAATCGTCTCTGTTTGGATGCTCGAAAGGTGAATGAGAGGACGATCAAAGAGGCGTACCCACTGCCACATATCGACGGAATTCTCAGCAGACTCCAGAATACCAGGTTTATCTCAGCTATTGACCTAAAGGACGCATTCTGGCAGATTCCGTTAGAACCCAAATCGAGAGGAAAGACTGCTTTTACTGTGCCTGGTAGACCACTGTACCAGTTCACAGTCATGCCGTTTGGACTGTGCAACGCGGCACAAAGAATGTGTCGTTTAATGGACAAGGTCATACCCGCTTCATTACGTGAATGTGTATTTGTTTACCTTGACGATTTGTTGGTGTGTTCAGAAGATTTCTCGTCCCATATATGTTTGCTAGAAAAGGTCGCTCGGTGTTTGCGTGAGGCAAAATTGACAATAAACGTAGAAAAAAGCAAGTTCTGTTATAAAGAGGTGCGATATCTCGGCTACGTAGTCGGTGATGGGTGTATCAGAATGGATGCCAACAAGGTTGCAGCTGTGAGGGACTTTCCCGAACCTAAAACCCCCAAAACAGCTAAGACGGTTCCTGGGCATGTCAGGTTGGTACCGTCGATTTATCCAGGATTATGCGACCATTGCAGCCCCGCTGCACGACTGCCTCTCAAAAGACAAAATTAAAAAGTTTGCGATGACTGACGAGGCCAAAGTTTCCTTTGGGAAGCTCTAACACAGTTTGATTACGGCGCCTGTACGGACTCATCCGGACTTCAACAGACGCTTCTATATCCAATGTGACGCATCGACAGATGGAGTGGGAGGGGATTTGTTTCAATTAGACGGCGACCAAAACGAACGACCAATAGCATATGTTTCAGCTAAGCTAAACAAAGCCCAAAAGAATTACAGCATTACCGAGCTTGAATGCTACGCTGCGATCGTAAGTGTTAAAAGGTTCAGGCCATACGTCGAAGGTCTTCCATTTACCATCATCACGGACCATGCAAGCCTAAAGTGGCACATGCACCAAAAGGATTTATCTGGACGGTTGGCAAGATGGAGCCTGAAACTTCAAAAGTTTTGATTTGGAGATTGAGCACAGAAAGGGAGCTCAAAGCATAGTGCCTGATACGCTATCAAGGATGAATATGGACGAACTAAAATTAAGCGATCGAGCGTTGGACGTATGCCTCGAATCTCCGTTTTTTGCAGCGGAAGAATACGAAGAGCTGAAAAGGACAGTGACTGAAAACAAAGACAGACTTCATTCCCACGACAGCCGGTTCTACGTACCGGAATGACTCGGGTTTCACCCGACCAAGGGCTGTTGTTTCGGCGATCTAACCCCGTTTAGGTCGGCGAAGTATCTCAGAAGTTGTCCGTCCATAGGGCAACATTCACTACGCATTCTCCTACTCAGGGCTGGCATCGAGTCAAACCCTGGGCCAGAAATATACACCTGCTGTGTATGCCGAAGACGATTACACCACAACTCCACCTCAGTCAAGTGTAATGCCTGCGAGGGGTGGAGTCACCTCAGGGTCTGCTCGGGACTACGGACACACAGACAGTCGACCACGTCGTACGTGGCCCCCTGTTGCTCAAACAGAGCAGCCTCCACGGCAAACCATAGTCCGCCCGTGCAGCCCCACACACTCACACAGCAACCACACACAGTCGCCACAACACAACAACATAATAACATCACAGACCGTACCATAGCCACCACAGACCACATAACACACACAACCGCACCACCACCCACACGCCGCCGCCAACAACTCCTGGTTCCCCCTACAATCTGCACGGTATGTCAGACCAGAATATTCCGTAATGTGACATCAGTCAAGTGCAACACCTGCCTTGGCTGGTGCCACTTTAGGGCATGTTCAGGTCTGCGTACCACGCGAGATTGGACGGGGAACTTCGAGGGCCCGTGTTGCGCTGCTCGGTCGCAGACTTCAATTGCGACGCCCCCACCACCACCACAGGGCGGCAATCACCTCAGCAGCACACACAGCCAATGGCGGCAAGAACATACACCTCACTTACACCCCACATCACGACACGTCTCCCGAACCACATGAAGCTCCTTCAATTTAACTGTAACGGGCTACAGAGCAAGATTGAAGAGATAACCGTCTTCATGTGTCGGCATGGTATATTAATAGCTGCGGTCCAAGAGACGAAGTTGCACAGCAATTCAACTTTGTTGAATTGCGCCGGGTACAACGTGCATCGTCGAGATCGCGAGCGAGATAATGGTGGTGGCTTAGCGTTCATCACGCACCACACCGTGCAGTATCGTCTTATCGAAGCAGACATCGACCGCAGGGATACCACCCTAGAATGTCAGGGCATCGCTATCCGGTCAGGCGATGTCGAGCTCGAAATATTTAATATATACATACCCCCTGTCACCTGCTGCCCGGCAGGATATCACCCTGATATAGGTGCGCTCCTCAGAGGTGAAAACCGTATGGTAGTAGGTGACTTTAATGCGCACCACGATCTTTGGCACTCAAGCCAGTCAAACGATCGTAGGGGAAAAGACTTGGCTGAGCAGATAGACGATTCGACATTCTGCACAATGAACGACGACGCACCCACCAGGATTATGGGTAACTGCAGTAGCTCGCCAGACATCACAATAGTCAGCGCTGGTCTGATAAACAGTGTAACGTGGCGACCTATGCTGACTCTAGCATCAGACCATCTACCCATAGTCATCTCGATTGATAAACCAACCGACGTTGCCTCCGCCAAACACCGGACCTATATCAACTTTTCTAAAGCTGATTGGAAAGGTTACGCGGAGTTTACCGAAAACACCTTCACAGCGCTCCCCACACCAACCGACGTCCATCTCGGTGAACGTAAGTTCCGCAGGGCTATCACTGCTGCTGCAGCTCGCTTCATACCGGCAGGATGTATATCGGACCCACGTCCAAACTTCCCTGCCGAAGCGGCTGTTCTAGCTGATGAGCGTGATAGCCTTCGTCAGGCCGATCCCGGAGATCCCCGTATCAGGGATCTCAACGCGGAGATTCGGCAACTTGTAAACGTACATAAGCGGAAGAAGTGGGAGGAGCACCTGAAGACTTGTAATTTCACCTCTGGTGTGAGCAAGCTTTGGTCAACCGTGAGGTCATTGTCTAATCCAACGAAGCACGACGACAGAGTCGAAATTTCCTTCGGCGACCATGCTTCGTCGGACCCGGAGCGATGCGCGAGCTATTTTAGCCGGCAGTTCATACTGCATCCTCCGGTGGACAAAGCCAAGCGTCGAGTGACCAGAAGGCTGCACAAACTGCCAACAACCTGTGCCCCCTTGCTTTCACTTGCGGTGAAGTTCAGGTGGCCATCGGGAAGGCGAAAGCCTCCAAAGCCATGGGTCCCGACGGAATATGCATGCTGATGCTGAAAAATTTGGGTCCTGCGGGGGTAGCGTACCTAACGGAGGTCCTCAACCTGTCAATGGCCACTCTCATCATCCCAGACATCTGGAAGGTGGGAGAGTGGTCCCACTGCTCAAACCGGGGAAACCCGCCAACAAAGGAGATTCGTATCGTCCGATTACACTGCTTTCCCCGGTAGCGAAGACACTCGAGGCCTTGCTACTCCCGTACTTCACAAACCACCTGACCCCAGCGAAGCATCAGCATGGTTTCCGTAAAGTGCACAGTACAACAACAGCACTTAACGCCATAAACACTCAGATAACTCGTGGCCTTAACCGCAACCGTCCCTGTGAGAGAACGATTCTAGTAGCGTTGGACTTGTCAAAGGCGTTTGACACCGTCTGCCATTCCACGCTACTAGAAGATATAGAGGCCTCCTCTCTCCCACAGAGGCTCAAACGGTGGTCGGCAAATTATCTGAGTGGTCGACATTCGTCGGTAATATTCAGAGATAAAACGAGTAAGCAGCGAAAAATAAAACAGGGGGTTCCTCAGGGTGGTGTCCTTTCCCCGCTACTGTTTAACTTTTATATTTCAAAGCTCCCTCAACCACCAGAGGGAGTCTCGATTGTCTCCTATGCCGACGATTGCTCGATCATGGTGACTGGGAATGGAATTGATGACCTGTGTTCGAAAGTAAACGGCTATCTCTCCGAACTTTCTCGCTTCTTCACTGCAAAGTGTCTAGCCCTCTCCCCTACGAAATCCTCCGCGACCCTGTTCACAACCTGGACGAAGGAGGTCAGGCTACCGCTGGGGATTCACGTCGATGACACACCAATTCCGACGGTGAATAACCCCAAAATACTCGGAGTAACATTCGACAGCCTGCTCTCCTTCTCTGCGCACTCAACCGCTATTGTCAATAAAGTACAGAGCCGCAACAAGGTCCTCAAGTCGCTAGCCGGCAGTACTTGGGGCAAAGCCAAAGAAACGTTGCTGGCAACATACAAGGCAATAGGCCGGCCGGTTTTGAACTACGCAGCGCCAGTGTGGTCGCCAGGGACTAGTAGGACGCAGTGGACGAAGCTACAGACGGTACAAAATACGGCACTTAGGACAGCGACGGGATGCCTCCTGATGTCGCCTGAACACCACTTGCACGGCGAGGCGCAAATGCTCCCAGTTAAGGAGCATAATATAATGCTCTGCAAGCAGTTCCTGATCGGGAGCCACAGAAGTGGCCACCCAAGCAGACAGCTGCTTGCAGAGGAGCCCTCGCCTAGGCACGTCAGGAGGCATCTATATGAACTGACGGACGAAGTCCAGAGGTTCATTAAGCAACCTCTGGACCCGACAGCGTACAGACAGGCCCTGATCGGCATTCACAGGGACTCAGTCTCGAGTTATGTAGACTCTAGACCTGTGAATGCCGTTCTAGGCATGTGGTATGCATAGACGAGACAGAGCTTCATCTGCCTCGGGAGACACGCACCACACTCGCACAACTTCGCTCCGGCTACTGCAGCAGGCTGAACTCCTACTTGAGTAGGTTGAATGAGGATGTGCCGAATGAGTGTCCGGCATGCGGAGAGACCCCACATGACTCGAAACATCTCTTCGCATGCCCGGAAAACCCGACAACCCTAACGGCCTTGTGCCTGTGGACAAATCCCACAGAAGCTGCACGCTTCCTAGGGTTGCCGTTAGTGGAACTTGACGACAACGACTGAGATACCAGCTGATCTGGGCGGGGTTGTTGTAGCCGCTACAACAACAACAACAACAGACTTCCTGACCTCTGTGTATCGGACGGCTACGTGTACCGGTGAACAAGGTTTGACAGGGGGG
>NW_023458563.1:36909607-36922832 GCF_013731165.1 Rhagoletis pomonella
TTCTAATTTCTATAGTGTATACAACTGGTTTATCTTACTTTGCACTGTACTTTTATTTTAGGAATGTGTTTGTAATTTTAATGCTAAATGAGAAGAACTAAAAAGAATGTCTGTTCTGCCTTTTCCAAGTTGGATAGGGAAGCAAAGCGCATGGGTCTGGTGGTAAACGAGGACAAGACGAAGTATGTCCTGTCATCAAACAAACAGTCAGCACATTCGCGCATTGGCACCCACGTCACTGTTGACAGTTACAATTTCAGAGAATTTCGTTTCAGGAGTAAAGTCCTCTCTCGACGTACGAAAACCACGCTCTATAAGTCACTCATCATGCCCGTGCTGGTATATGGCGCAGAAGCATAGACAATGACAACATCCGATGAGGCGGCTCTTGGGGTGTTTGAGAGAAAGATTATGCGGAAGATTTACGGTCCTTTACGCGTTGGCGACGGCGAGTACCGCAGACGATGGAACGATGAGCTGTATGAGCTTTACAACGATATGGACGTAGTGCAGCGAATTAAAATACAGCGGCTCCGCTGGCTTGGTCATGTCGTTCGAATGGACACCGACGCTCCAGCTCTGAAAGTATTCAACTCGGAACCCGCTGGTGGTAGCAGAGGAAGAGGGAGGCCCCCACTGCGATGGAAAGATCAGGTGGAGAAGGACTTGGCTTCACTTGGCGTTTCCAATTGGCGTCAGTTGGCACAGAGGAGAAACGACTGGCGTGCTTTGCTGAACTCGGCCAAAATCGCTTAGGCGGTTACAGCGCCAAAAAGAAGAAGAAGAAGAAAAAGAATGTCAGCTTTTTTGGCACTTTTATTTTTCTATTTGGCACATTTTGGTACTGTTTTATCCTCAACTAGATCGCCCTCACCCGTTTCGCTGAGTGTATGAAATTTCTACGTGCTACATAAAGTGTCATTTATTTCAATACAACTCAACATACTTACATATGCTGCCAAAAACAGCAGATTTTAAATTCTTATAACAATCTTCAAAATATTTACAAACTAAAACTTTTTTAAAGCTCTCCCTTGTGATACCTTTTCTTCCTTACATGTAGTTTAGAAATGATGCCCTTTCAACCATATCGTAATAATTCATTGAAATTATTGAATAGTTTGAATTTAACTGTTTAAACAGTTGGCAACCTTTTTAAACCTCTTTCGTCTGATACTCATATTGTGATTCATACATATCGCTACCTAAATGTTAAAAGGTGCCAAGTTCATTTTTTTCGAAATTTTGTTTTTGATTCAGAATGGCAGGTAATACGTAACTACATCGATTATTTGTCTGGGCATCTTTTCATCCTTAGGTGACGATATATATGTATTCTAATTACCTAATTCCTAAAATTCAAGTTGAATTTGAGTTTTCAAACAATATATAGCTTGAAAATAAAGCCTTTATATTGTAATATTTCATTTAATTTATAATATATGTAATTGTATTTGAATGTAGTTTCAAAACAGGTGACAACCCCCTTCAAATACAGCAGAAAATTCTATATGTTCAAGTTCTTACATTTGACACTTTATCTTGAGTATAATTAATTTAAATTCGACTCTTAAAACAGGTGGCAACCCTCTTCAAAATATTTTCCAACTATAACCTTATTAAACTCTTTTCATCTGACACTCATATTGTGATACATATTCGTATCACCTAATTCCTTTAATTCAAGTAGGATATGATTATTCAGACAGGTGGAGACCCTCCTATACCTAGTTAAGAACTAAAACCCTTATCAAAAGCCTCTCGATTGCTACCCATATTGTAGTGATTCATTCAAATTGTGAAACACCTCAGTAATATTCTAAATGTTCAATCTGAAGGTTTCTAAACAATCTTTCGTTTGACATCCATATTTTAATTTTTCAGTCCGGTTGCGAATAATTAATTTATATTTGTGGCAACTCTTTCCAAAATATTTTCAAACTACAACTTTGTTAAGCCTCCTGGCATCAATTTTTTAATATAATTTTAAAATAAGTAATTCCCTTAGTTCCTGTTGAATTTGATTTTTTAAACCGGTGGCAGCCGTCCTCCATGAGCATTTTATATATCTCCATACCAAGTTCCAGTACTCTATCACAAATATTTCTTAAGATGTGCAGTATGAAAAATTCCGTTCGTATGGGAGGTGCTACGCCTCTTCGTCTAATCGAGATTAAATCTATCCTATATTTTAAGTTCGAATTAATGACACCAGTGCACAAAATTTCAAGGTGATCGGTTGAGTAGTTAAAGCGTGAAAGCGTAATAAAAAAACAAACTCACTTTCGGATTTATAATATTAGTAAGGATATGGCACTTCATAGCTAAGTATAGTTGGCAACCCTGATCGTTCTAACTGAAATTTTTACGCCTGCGCGATAGTAGAAGTACCTATGTATGTACACTTTTAAGATGCATGCATATGAATTATGTGTAGCTTTTATTGTGTCTCTGTATTTCCGTAACTCCCTGTGTGAGGAAACCAAATAATGTAATTCTTAACAGAAGGGCTTAAGACTTAACAGTTTGGCAATTTAAACACTTATTTGTCCAGAAATTTAAACTATTAGCTTATTTTGTATGGAGGACTTACCCAACATAATTATATTGGCTTATGAAAAGCTATCTTGGCTTGTATATTGAACAAGAGGCATTGCCATTCAGCGTCAGAAATTTTCTACTTCAGCCAATCAGAAAGAGGCAAAAACTTGCTTTGAAACTATTTGCAGTCAAACAACTGTCAAAATTAGGCAAACATAGGAAATAAGCTAATTTCGTTTTATTTGACCAAGATTTAGCTATTTGCTTGTGACGGTTGAATAAAACATGCCTACTGTTGAAGTTGATTTCCTTACTAGCGCCTGCAACTATACTTCTTATTTACTACCGCCGGTAGCTGGCAACAAATTTATAGTGGTTCTACGTTCTTTGGCAAATTACGTCTCTATCTTATCGGTAAGTTAGTTTAAAATCGATTGGAAATTTCCGCGGGATGACCAAGTTAAATAAAAGTTTAAAAAAAAAGCATTTTTCCTGTAAAAACGTCAACCAGTGATCGCCTGACAATTTGCATGATTTTACCAGAAGAAAAAGTTCGGGTAAAATCTTGCAACTTCATTCTCGGCATAAATGCACTATGGCTCCGATTCTCAAATTTAAAAGAAAAATATTCGGATCGATAGAGATGATTGAGCTGAGTATAACGGTATACTTTTTTTGGGGGGGGGGGGAAACAACAACTACAAGAATTATCAAAGGGTAAAGTTCAAAATAAGCTATTTTTGAAATCAAGATTACTTAAAAACGAATGGATGAATTTTGATCTCATTTAATAGGAAATTTTATTCCCTGTAATTTGGTATACGTGCTTTACGTGTATAGTTCTTACAAAAACTGAATTAATGTAAAATAATTATAAAAAAAGTTTACAAACCCTTTCTTTAATTCTCATATTAAGGACTTATAAATATAGCTAAAATTGATAGGGCTTGAAAAATTATTTAATTTGGTGTACATATTTATGTATTAACAGTCTAATTTTCTATGGTGTTCAGCGCCTTTTTTTCGCTACACAGAAAGACAATTCTACTTTGTGAGGGTTATAATCCCTAAGTGCGGCCGCCTACCCAGAAAGGTGTTCTCTGAAAAAGGTTTTCCGTGACTTTTCTTTGCAACTCAGAAAGATAATTGTACTTTGTGAGGGTTATATTTAATCGCTAAGTGCGGCCGAAGGCCGCCTATGCAGAAAGAAGTTATACGCAAAAATACTGCGGATAGCGTAGTCGGTGTTGGATGGACTAGGGTTGTTTTTTAAATAATTTGTAAAATGAGGACTATTGATCAGGGACTAAAAATAACTGTTATCTCGAATTTACAAATTGAAAACGTTGCCTGAATTCTGAAATTTAACTAAAACGTTGTTTCATAACAGAAATATTTTTTCCGTTGCTGATAAGAGTTATTTCCCAACGTTTATTTTTTACGTTGCTTGATAACGGCTATTGCCCAACGTTTATTTTTTACGTTATCTGATAATAGTTATTTCACTCTCTCACTTTCATTTCATCATCTTTATCTTATTCCCCATCTCCATCTTCATCAATATCCTAATCTTACAACGTTTATCAGACAACGTAAAAAATAAACGTTGTAAAATAACTCTTATCCAGCAACGTAAAAAAATAAACGTTGGGAAATAACTCTTATCGACAACGGAAAAAATATTTCTCCTGCATAACAGTTACTCTTATCGACGAAATAAAAAATATTTCTCATCTAATAACTGTTAGGAGCAACGTTTTTGCTATAAAACTTATAACTGTTATGTCCCTGCTATTGATTGCATACTATCAAATAAAAGTTTGATATATTCCCTTTTTAATTCTAGAACTTTTGCATATACCTAATAGGGTGATAAAAAAATAGGTTTGTTAACATTTTTTTTGGATATCAAATTAAAGAAAATTAAATTCTCTATTGAATGGCATCATCAATTTTCAAAATCCCAGGAAACGTTTTCGAGAAATATAGATTTAAAAAATGCTTATTTTGAAATTTGGCCTTTAATAACTTTGGTAGTTGTAGTTTTCGGAAAAAAATAGGTATATGGTTATACTCAGCTCAATTATCTCTATCGATCCCAATATTTTTTAATTTGAGAATCGGAGCCATACTGCATCTGTTCCCCCTTTTTCACTAATACATGCATACTTTTCCAATTGTCTCAATCACTGTCTTGATTATTTTTAAGATGGTAAATCGGGCAATGATTTGACGTATATAGACAATAACTTCGACGTCCTGTGCAAAAAAGAAGAGAAATTCATAACAAAAGAACTAAAAGAACACAAGAGACGCTGATGTGTAAGTAACTTTGTCTCTTCTTTATCATTTCTTAGTTTATAGCTTAAATAGCTCGCGCGAAATGCGTATTATAATTACGGTGACCATCCGTCCTTTATTTTAAAGGACAGTCCGTTATTTTATCCCCCTGTCCTTTATAATTTCTTTCAGAATAAAGGACGCCTTTTGTCCTTTATTTCTTAAACTGTCCTTTAAATCAGCTCTGCATTTTTCAGAGGTAAATTTTTAAACACAGAATATGAAAAATAAAAATGTCCCTTATAAAATGTAAAGAAAACTTTCGCCAGCTTGTTTCGCACCCAACTTAAGGGTTTCTATTTAATCAGTAATCTTTGTACAATCTATTAAGCGCAGGGAAAGTTGTGTCCATGATCGTGTTGCACGCTGAGTTTCCAGTTCAACTGAAAGTGAACAATAAACCCCCTGTTGCACAGTGGTTCCTGGAGCCTTCATTTTTCACTTAATTTGATTACATTTTCTTTATGAAGGCTTACAATATTTGCAAGAGATTAGTTGGGCCTAAGTTGTGAATTTTTATTTGATTATAATAAATTTTTTGGTGCAAAATGCAAGTGGCAATTTTGAAGAAAATGTATTCTCCTGTTTCAGTTAATAAATGTTACATAACAAAAACTAGTTCAAAACAATTTTATGGTTCTTTTAAAATGAAAAATTTACACAAAAAAAGAATGTTTGAAATGTTATAAAAAATTTTCACCAAAATAAATATGTATATTTTTTTTGGTTTTTAGTAAAAAAAGGTTGAAAAATCAAGGCTCCGAAGAGTTATGAATATTAAATCCCAATTTTGTACCTCTGTGTGCTGGCTTTGGCGTGCAGTATGAATTATGGTAAACGCGTTTTGGTAGCAAAGGATGGCGAAGTCCTTGAAAAGGATTTGGCTTCATTTTTCGAAATCGGTTAATTAACTGGTAAATATTTGAGTTAAATTACGATATGGGAAAGTACTTTTATCATACAAGCTGTATGTATGTATTCCCAAATCATTTTGAAAAAATTGCCTTTATTTTACGTTAGTTAATATGGTCACCGTAATTAAAATACAATGTTCACGTCCGACATTTTGCTCAAAATTAATTGTCACTTCCGGTTGAGCTAGCAAAGAAGACGGACGGTCTTTCTGTGAGCAATTTGGAAATCTTAAATATTCTTGTGCATCATCAACAATTAAATTCTTGGAAATCCTTTTTTAATCAGTGAGCAGTGCCTTTAGGTAGGTAGGTAGGCATTGGTATTTTGGGGAGAACCCGAAGGTAAGCTGCATTGTGCTTTTTTACATTTTTTCTTGTGAATATATACCATACTCCTGCAAGCGGGGTGAAACGTTTTCACGACGTGTTAGGTGACGCCATGGCGTCAGTTGATAACCACGAGGGCGAAAACGATGGTGAGTCCGAAAAGGAGCCACCATTTGAATTCAAACATAAAAGAAAAAAAGATTCTTTGGGTGAGGACGAAAGCACGTGTCTTGATTTATCCATGGAGGAAGATATTTCATTAAGACAAGACAATAGTGATACAGCGAATCCTTTAATGGGCAGACAGCAACAAATAGTATAAAGTTAAAGAATAAAACGGGCAGTATTAGGACAGATGTTGGAAATAATGCAGCTAACAGTGTCTCACAGGGCGCGAACGGTGGCAACAAAGAAGGTACAATAAAGGAAGTACTACTCTACCCAGCGAACTACAAAGGCAAAGCTTGTGTCTAGTTTGATTCATCACAAGCTGAGTCGGTTCATAACAAGAAAGTACGTAATGGACTTTATTTGTGGTCCAAGACCAAAGACTTCAATATAGAAGGGGTTGACACAATAAGAGCTATTGGTGTTACCTTATACAAAGTTTTTTTTCGAGAATCCCAGCTAACCAGCGGAGTCCGTGGGGTGCACCATTAGGACTCCCTGTGCGGAGCGCTGATGCTCCTAGGGAGGCTCCAAAAAGAGCCCCAAAGGAGCATATCAGCGGGAGAAAAGTGCCTTTTGAATATATACGAAAAAAGTGTGTAATTTTGTTTTATCTTCCTTTTTTATTGAAAAAGCACTAAATTACAGAAAATGGTTTAACATACACTGCGTTGCATAATTATAAGACCGCCACATATTGACAAGTTTTAACTATTTCTTTTTATACTATTTATTTTTAATTAATTTCTCATAAAAATATTGTTCAATCTACAACAAAAAAAAACATATAAATAAACATTTTAAGCTTTGTGCAAAAATTTTAAAAAAGTCAGCAAATTTTGACCGAAATTTCACACTTTTTATAAAGAATTTTTAGAAAAATAAATGGTCAAAACTTATCATTAAGTGGCGGTGTTATATTTATGCAACCCAGTGTATTATTAAGTACAATAACAAATCAAACAGGAAAAATAATGTAATAAAAAGCTTGTTTTTTTTTTCTTTTTTAAAACACGTTCCTTTGAGGTTTGGAACCATTTCGCGCTCGCTCTACTAAATTCTTTTCCAAAACCAGGAAATTTCCTATTAACTGCACCTGAAAAGTCCTAATGTTAGCCAAAAGTAATTTTTATGTGCTGTTTTTCACCTTTGAATGCATTCGCAACAGCCATAACGTCAATAGCTTTTTTTTGCGGTATCCCTTTCCAGCAATATTCTGAAGCAACGTTGTCATTTATTATTTTTCGCCATATTATTCCAATAAATTTCGATGGATCACTCCCTTCGTGCCAGAAAATTTCATCTTCCTAAAAATTGTTTAACATAAACTAATTAATTTGATTTATTTTACTTTTAAATAGTTTTTCTCCAATTTTTATTTTTTTGGTAATATTGCGCATATAGCCATTTCATCAGAAAAACTTTTTAGCAGATGAAACTTATTTTATAGAAAATGAAAGCAAACTAATTTTCACCCAAACCCGATAACTTACTAACTTAGCGCTAAGTTCAGGTGATTTCTTCGCATTATCCTCGAACTTCTCAAACTCCTCCACCGAATTAAAGGGACTATTTAAAATTAGCATTTCTCTCTTTGGCTTTATTAACTTTTGCGTCATTGTCAGCTCTCTCAGTTGGCGGGAGTGCATTTTTTTATTATCTTTCTCTAGCTTTTCAATTCTCGTAGTTATGTCTGAAGTAAATCAATTATATTTATAAGTAATAATTTTCTTTAAAATTATTTTTTTTATAAAAAGAAGTATACCTTTCAATGACTGCTTTATCTCTATAGTATTGATTAAAAAAACTCTTACCAATGATTTAAGATACTGTGGTTAATGGATTTGAAGACATATTGTATATTGTATTTAAAAGTTTTCAGTCTATGGCATTAAAAATCTTACAGACTAGATGCAAGAAAAATAAAAGATAAAAAAAAACACTTTGACTCCCTTTTCAATCCATACTCGGAGCGCTCCGAAAACGCTCCTTCGAGGTGTTGCTTAGGGTGTCCCTTTTCACTCCATACTCGGAGCGCTCCGAAAACGCTCCTTCGAGGTGCTGCTTAGGGAGTCCCTTTTCACTCCATACTCGGAGCGTTCCGAAAACGCTCCTTCGAGGTGTTGCTGAGGGAGTCCTTTATCACTCCATATTCGGAGCGCTCCGCCTTTGGCTGGCTGGGATGTAGCATATACAAACAGATGCGTTAAGAACGACATTTTTAGAAGTATCAATATAAAAACTGCATTGAGACCTATGGGGTCATAAGAGGAATTCCCGTTGAATACTCTGAATTAAATATAAAGGAAGGTTTGAGATCGGCAATCAAAGTTACGTCAGTTGTTTGGTTAACGAGAAAAGAGAGCGGCGAGGGCGACAGAAGAGTCCCTAGCCTTTAAGTAAAAATTGGCTTTGAGGGTGATATCATCCCCAAAGAAGTAATCCTTATACTATCTTAGATGTAGAAAAATTTTTCCCATTACTGAGGCAGTGGTACAAGTGTGGACGATTAGGTCACACACAAAAGGGATGCAGATAGCAAAAAATATGTCTCAAATACGGAAAAACTGAGTGCACTAATATGTGCGAACGCGTAAAATGTATCCTATGCGGTGATGGCACTCACAATGCTTTCAATAGACAAACGTGCCCTGTTTGGGAAAAAGAAACACAGATAAATAAAATTATGACCCCTAAGAAGCAAACGAGGGAGGAGGTTTTGAAAGAGCAAAATTATAGGTCATCAAATAGGTTTGAGATTTTAAGCGATGAGCATTTTCCGCCTCTTGTTAATGAACCCTTTCAGACAAGGAACAATCAAGATGAAATAAATAAGATTCTAACCCCAGCTACATTTTCAAGAGCTACCAAAAATTTTAGACAAAGAGTAGTTAATAACCCCAAAAGTTTGCAAGCACCACCTGTACAAAGGAGATCGCAATCCGGGTCACAAACATACGGTGTGGCTTTCAGCCAAGCAAACTCTGAAATCGAAAAAATAACTTCTGAAATGACCAAATTCGCCAGGGACGCCTTCAGAAAAATTAACTTCCCAGCAGGAGTTAATGGCTTTGTCCACTTTAATGACGTACCAAGACACCATTTCTTGAGTTTAGAAAACAAGGATATTTGCGAAGAGGAAAGTTTAGGTTACCATGATGAAAATATTGCAGTATAATGTACAATCTTTAAAGAAAAATGCCAGCAACTTAGAGTTCTTTGTGAACAGGTAGAGGTTTTCTCACATGATGACACTGGAGGGGAAAAAACTTGCTAAATTTTAATTTTATTGATAAAAAAGGACTGATGGATACGGGGGTGTTGCGATTTCACTTAACAAGTCCATCAAATTTAAGAAAATTAATTTCGTCTCGGATCATGATATCTGCATTGTTCAGACAAAAAACCTCACTCTGAATCTTGTAATTTGTTCTGTGTATTGCGAACCTTCAATGACCTTAAGCACTTTCAAAGCAGGCATTACCAATATTTTCAATATGCTGGAAAATTACGAAAACGTTGTAATCATGGGAGATGTCAATGCCCGCTCGCGAAGATGGGGTGACACCTGGGAGTCACCTAGATAGAAGAAGTACCTTTTCTGACACTTCGACCTTGAAGTGCCTTAACAAGGGCGCTGTCACCTTCAGACCAAGTATAAAAGATAACAACAAAGGCTCAGTACTAGATTTTATTTACATTTACAAACATCTCAGGTGAAACTAGTTGGGATGTTTTGCAGTGTCATCTTGGGGAAGTCACCACTTCTTTATCTCGTTTAGCATTGGCTCCACTGAGATAAAGACGACCACCTTCCTCTCTAAAAAAAAAATTTGTCTTCAATTCAATTCACCTGGAGCCAAAATGATCTAATGTAACCCGGACTCTCTCCGAGGAAATAAATAGGGCAACAGTGACTCTTAATGGTAGGACGCCTAAGTTATGGTACGACGACCTAAACAGACATTTCAGACTCTATGTAGCTGCTACCAAAATATACAACTGCTCTGCAACTGTAGACAATTTCAAAAAAGCGTTAGAACTCAAAGAAATATGGAAAAGCGAGGTCCAAAAGGTAAAAACAAAGGAAACTTTGACGAAAGCGTGGAATAGCTCAACAAGCATCCTAACACCAAGGAGGTTTGTTAATAACCTAAAGGGCACTAAAAACAGAACCA
This sequence comes from Rhagoletis pomonella, assembly GCF_013731165.1. NCBI lineage: Eukaryota > Metazoa > Arthropoda > Insecta > Diptera > Tephritidae > Rhagoletis > Rhagoletis pomonella. The sequence continues at coordinate 36,920,076 of NW_023458563.1, forward strand.
AAAACGAGCCATGGGAGGAAGAATGGGACAATCTGTTCCTTCAATACCTGAGAAATCAGATAACGGATGTCCAGACCCCTATCTTAACCCCTGAGCGCAACGCTCAGAACGACACCTTAGTTGTCGACATAGTTGAAGTCAATAAAATACTCAAAAACAAAAATAAAAGTTCGGCCCGGGGCCATGACACAACCACTTATGAGATGATTCGATCCCTATCTGAAAGTGCTAAAATAAACTTATTAAAAGCGCTAAATGAGTATTTTCAAAATTGTCAACTAGACGAACAGTGGAGAATCATTAAGGTAATTCCAATTCCAAAATGTGACAAGGACCCTAATGATCATAAAAACTATAGGCTAATCTCACTAATTTCCATTCTACTCAAGTTAATAAATCTGATGGCTTGCGCAAAATCATCTCCTCCCGAACAGAAGCTTTGCATATCGCAAAGGTAGGTCCGCATCTATGTGCCTGAATGAAATTCTACATAATATAGCAGTGTATAAGGAAAGGGGTCTGAAGGTGGCAGCCACTGACATCGACATCAGCAATGCTTACAACTGTGTTCCCACGTCATCATTGGTAAATGCTCTTGAAGAAATCAAAATGAATGACAAGTTCATAGATTGGATTAGAGCATTCTTACAAAAAAGAATTCTTAAACTTGGAAAAAGTACGGTCTCTATCAACAATGGCCTTCCCCAAGGCAGTTGCCTCTCACCTCTTCTCTTTAATCTCTTCACTAAAAGTTTGCGCGAAATTGAGGATTACTCCGCGGATGTATATCAGTTCGCGGATGGCTTCCTCATATTGGTCTACGAAAAGGATTTTCAAATATTGGAATGTAAACTTGAACTTAGACTAAAGACATTTCTTAAGAAATGTTGTAATTTGAACCTTACAGTCACCTCAAACCTCAAAATCAAAGCTATCTATTTCACCAAAGGCAGTATGAAACAAATCCGAATTCAAGTAAACAATCATGCAATTGAACAGGTAGATCAGATAAAATTTATTGGTAGAACATCAACATCTGCTCTTACAGTTGTACCTCATTTTAAAAACCTAATAGAGAAAACTGCAAGCAATGTAAAACTGGTAAAATGTATAACCACTGTCAAAGCAGGTGTATCACCTAAAACTGCGGTAAACCTCTATAAAAGTCTTATTAGGCCTGAACTTGAAGTGGCGAGATCTACAACGCATGATCTGCCCAAATCCATAGAGAATAAAATCAGAGTTCTGCAGAATGGAACATTAAGAAGATGTTTAGGTTTAACGCCTTCTACACCAACGCATAATATTTATATGCCAGCAAACGAATTTGAGCCTAGCGAAAGGGAAAAACTCCTAACCAGGGATGCCGTTTCGATCTAAATAGATCCAATTGGATACATTTTTAGACGAATTTTGGCGGGATACTTATTTTTTCCGGTCAGTATAAATGTGGATACTTTTTATATTTACTATAAAGTTTTTTTCGTTCAAAAATCGATTTTCATTAAAGATGGTAGAAAGCATTACGTTTTCTGAACGTATAAAGAATCGCTACTTAAGCGTGAAATTAAAGCATTTTATTTTTTGTGAACGAAGCAATGAACATATGAAGAGATCTCACCAAAATAGGTATAAGCGCAATTGCTTAATTAGCTTAAAGGATGCTTTAAGCAAGATCTTAATATACATATCGTCGTTTAAAGTACAAAACCGCGTATCAACAAAAAGCAAAACCGCGTATGTGACGTTGCATAAATTATTTTCTAGAGAGTAAAAACACTGATATTTCAAAATGGTTCTCTTTTTTATAAAGCAATCGCACTTCTGGCTAGTATATTTCAGGACGAATGGATAAGGATTGAGCCAAGAGCTTGTGTGAGCAAATCCAATTTTTGGCAGCAAATGTCAGTTATGCGGTTTTGCAGAATTACGATACGCGGTTTTGTACTTTAAACAACGACATACACATGTATATAAAGTAAATTATACTCTTTCTGTAGTAATCTCTTTCATATCAGATATTTTCATTTGTTAATTTAAAAAGAAAGAAGATTTCAATGTAGTTTAAAAAACTAACTTTGATTTATTTAAGGATACTTTTATGAATTTTACTGAAAAGACTTTAAATACACTCTAAATTTTTTTTTTTTATTTGCGCATATTAAGAGAGGTTACCAGTTTCCTCTTTTAATGTGTGCAAATTCATACGCCGTGTAATAAAATTAATCATTAATCATAATGCAAGAGCAAACACATAACATGCTTAAAATAAAGTAATGTTTATTACACTGGTCGACGGCCAAAATTTACCAGAGAAGCCGTTATGAAATTCGTATGTAAAATCACCCCCTGATTCCGAAAATCAAGGTTATTTTTAATTTTATGGTACCGTTTTTGAGATATTTGCAATTTACCGTTTTTGCAAAAAAAAAAAAAAATTGGGTCCACTTAATCATATATATCTCAAGAACGAATTAAGCAATTCCAAAACGGTTTGAAGCCTTTAAAAGGTAATAAAATTTTCTATAAACTGTGCATACAACACTTTTTGCTAGGCCCTGTAGATTCAAAGATAACGAACAATCATTACCGATTTTTTCAATTTTTTTTGTAAAAATATAAAAAAAATTGTACTTTTCGGGGAAGGATCTCGAAAACCTTTTATTTTTTTGCAGATTTTTTTTTTCTCCCTAAGCTCTGTTGTATTACAAAAAAAAAATAAGCTATCATCGAAGAAAATCGATGCAAAACTACGTA
>NW_023458563.1:36922932-36929658 GCF_013731165.1 Rhagoletis pomonella
TACGTAGTTTTGCATCGATTTTCTTCGATGATAGCTTATTTTTTTTTGTAATACAACAGAGCTTAGGGAGAAAAAACAAATCTGCAAAAAAATAAAAGGTTTTCGAGATCCTTCCCCGCAAAGTACAATTTTTTTTTATATTTTTACCAAAAAAATTTAAAAAATCGGTAATGATTGTTCGTTATCTTTGAATCTACAGGGCCTAGCCTTCTTGAGATATATATGATAAAGTGGACCCAATTTTTTTTTTTTTTGCAAAAACGGTAAATTGCAAATATCTCAAAAACGGTACCATAGAATTAAAAATAACCTTGATTTTCGGAATCAGGGGGTGATTTTACATAAGAATTTCATAACGGCGTTTCTGGTAAAGAGAAAAAGTTGAAATTTGTGGTCCAGTGTTATTAGTAGGAAATGAGTAGTCCACTTGCAAACAGCGTTGTGATTTTATAATAGAAAGCCATAAATTTGAAAAAGCGACTACGACAACAAGTAACATTTCAGTTGAATCTTTTTTATTATTACCTGAAAATTTGGATAAATAGGAGCCTTATAAAATTGTAACATAACATAACATGTCATAAGATAACATTAACAGTCTATACGACCTAAAGCAGCTTTCTAAGTTCATCAGAAGATTGATACTTTTGAAAGTTCATAAATAGGTATGATAGCGACTTTTGGAAGAAGACTGAACATTTGATGCAATTTTTTTCAGAATATAAAAATATTTTGCACTCTGTTGTTAGTGGACATGAAACTTCTTTAAATACTGGTAAGTAATCCGCCAAAAACTAAGAATCGAAAAAATTTTACATAGCGCACTTTGCAAGTATGTATTTGTAGTTTGAAAATTTTTTTCAATTTTAAACATTCTATATATGTGTATTTATGTGTATATTTTAAAGATCTCAAGCTCAAAATCAAATACTGAACATCTTATACGTATATTTATACATATTCTTGTTGAAAAATAGATACTTTTCAGTAGTAGTTTTACATGCTCTTTTTAGAGTGTACTTGCTTTTTATTATATTTACTTTGCAAAATACTTATGCACAAAAAATATACTTTATAAATTGAAATTACAAATGTTTGATTTTATGCACATGTATTCCAAGTCCTTAGGATGGGTTAAATTATGTCTTTTTCATGAAAATGTTTGGTTTTCTTACAAATTATGAGATGTATATGTAAAAAAAGAAAATTTGATACATTTTGATACATTTTTGGCTTGGTCAGGGATACATTTTCTTGAGACAGCGCGGCAACACTGCTCCTAACATGCCGCGAGCTAATAAAACTAAAAATTATTAACACTACTGTGTACAACAGTGTAACAACACACAAACGTATAAATTCCAGCTACTCCTCTAACTACTATCAATTCAAGCAGATTCTCGACAAGGTAAACACGATTTTTTTTTTTAAGGAACAAGGATTTAAAAATCATAGTTAACACTCTGACAGGCAAGAGAGTCGAAACCTCTACGGAACAGCTAATCTCCGAATATAGAAGGATCATCAATAACTATAAGGAAAAAAATTTACCATATTTGCAACTGATGCATCTGGGGGAGAAAGGGTCATGGGATGCGGTATTTCCAACGCCATCCGTAAACAAAGATTTTTTTTAGTATCGGCTTTGCAACCTTGTCAGTCTTCAGCGAACTGGGGGCTATTGCAAAAGCAATTGATATTGCAGTTGAGGACAAGCTTAACAGCATAGTAATTTTCACTGACTGCCTGGCTTCCTGTCATCTTATTGACAAAAATTAATCCAAAAATTATATAGTTGCAAAAATTCATTCTACTCTCAATGAAAACAGCATCCTATGCGAAATTGTCTAGAGTCCTGGACATGTAGGTATTAATATAAACGAAATCGCTGATAACACAGCGAAGTGGGCGTTCAATTTTGGCGCGCCTCTGGATGTTCAACTTACCCCTGAAGAGGCCTTACGACAAATTAATATAGTATTAAGAGAGGAGTGGAACACAAAAAATAAACTCATCTCTCAGGAAAAAGGCAAAAATCTGGCAGAACTTTTCCCGAACATCCCTAATAAGCCATGGAACCAAATTTCGCCTTTGGAAGTTAAAGAGATAAAAATTGACACACATTTGACAGAGCATATCTACATAGAATCAGGGTAGTAAATTCGAATCTTTGTGAGGTATGTCAAACAATTGATAATTATGACCACGCGATCCTCGCTTGCAGGAGGTATAACTATGTTCGGGATAAGTACAATGCAGTAAAAAACCACAGTAACTTTAAAGCTTTTTTTAAGAAAAATGACACTGCAGCTCTTAAAAAGCTGTGCAATTTCATTAATGAAGCAAGATTAGAAATCTAATCAGAGAGTTTCTAGTCACATAACTCAATCCTCGGAGGAGGCCGACCCCAGTATTTGCTTGTTTTTTTTGTTTTTTTTTTTTTGTCGTTTTTATTTGTTTTGCTTGCGCTCATTGCACGCACCGGAAGTTGGCATTTTCTAATTGCCTGTTTGCTTTTTTTTATACCCGAGCGCACTTGTGCACAAGGGTATATTAATTTTGTTCAAATAACGGTTGTTTGTAACAGCCAAAACGGATCGAGATATATATAGACAAATGTATACATAAATGCTCAGAATGAATAGAGAAATCGATTAAGCCATGTCGGTCTCTCCGTCCGTCTGTCCGTCTGTCCGTCCATCCGTGTACACGATAACTCGAGCAACGAAATTTGGTATGTAGGTTTTCGTTAATCCAAGGTAGGTTGGTATTGAAAATGGGCGAAATCGGACTGTAACCACGCCCACTTCCCATATAACGTTAATTTCCAGAAATACGAAAACTGCGATATTTTAGTAACTACTGAAGATAATTCACTCAAAATGGATATTTACAATAATTTTCAGACGAAAAATACGAATATTATAAATTTTTGGAAAATGGGCGTAGCCACGCCCACTTATGGTTACATGTGTATATCTTGGTAACCGCTGCACCAATTTATTTCAAACTTGGCACAGTTGTTAGCCTTGGTGCAGCATACTAAATGACCGAAAATTTAAAAAATTGGACAATAACCGCGCCCACATCCCATATAACGGAATAACTACTGAAGATTATTCACTCAAAATTGATATTTACAACAATTTTAAGACGAGAAATAAGAATATTAAACATTTTTGGAAAATGGGCGCAGCCACGCCCACTTATGGTTACATGTGTATATCTTAGTAACCGCTGCACCAATTTCTTCCAAACTTGGTACAGTTGTTGGCCTTGGTGCATCATACTAAATGGCCGAAAATCGGACGATAACCACGCCCACATCCCATATAAGGGTAATTTAGAGAAATACAAAATCTTCGATAAATCAGTAAATATTAAAGCTAATTTATTCAAAATTGATGCTTGCAACAATTCTTTACCACGAAATACGTTTATGGTAAAATTTTGGAAAATGGGCGTGGCACCGCCCACTTATGATCACATGTATGTATATCGGTAACCGTTCTACCAATTTGTACCAAACTCGGTTTTTTTATTGTGCTTGCCACATAAAAGCAAAACGTTAAATTACTGAAATCGGACTAAATTTACGGCCGCTTTTCGTATAACGGTAAATTTCAGAAATGCTTGAAACTGCAATATTTCGAGATTTAAGGATGCTAATTTACTCAAAATTGATACATCCCGGCTTACCATCTAGCGGTAGCTTTCGGAAAGGTGAAAAAACATATATTTAATACTTGCGCCGGGTATTTAATGTTCGGCTCCGCCCGAACATAGGCTTTCTTACTTGTTTTGTATCATGGTTGTCAATACCATCACGCCAATTCTAATATTGGATGTCATGTGCACCTACGCACAAGTACAAAGGAATTAATAAATACCTCCCCACAGTAAACAATTTTTTGAGATACACACTACCTTTTTTGACTACCCTGGCTTGTCTGGATTATCCGGCCATCACAGCTGTTTTAAAATCAAAAAAAAAAAATCAAAAATTAATTGAAATAACTGTTGTCAGGACGCCTACGCCAAGGAGACAATTATTAGCGTTTTTGACAACTAGTACGTATCTTAGGGTTTACACCGGACAATAGTGTCATGGCAATAGCAATGCATGCACACTTTTTCCAGTGGCGGACCCAGGTAAAGGAAATTGGGGCGATTGCCCTCCCCCTTCCTATATGTAACTCGAAGTGGCTTCGAGAAGCTTTGGGAACAAACCTAATGAATGGATGCTTTTGAAAATTTTAATTCATGGAAAAAGTGTGTCAAATTTCACTTGAGTTTGAAATTTTAGCTGTGTGTTAAGCTCGAAGTATTATGTTATTTAAGTAGGCCTATCAGTTTTTCGAATTCACCATATATGTAATACTTTTATATTGCTAGTACAATATGATCGCAATGAGTTTTCCATTCGAAATCAAAGAAAGACAGCCTATGAAAATTTTTGTGATTGTAGAAGTATACGTGTATATTTGTAAACTACTACCCTGCCAGCCAAAAGTGGTGAAAAATCTGGTGAAACCGCGGGTTTCGGTCACTTCAAAACTGGTGACAAAACTGGTGAAATTTGTATGGGCAGTGTGCAGATTGTCACCACTTTCCCCCTGTACGTGTGAGCCTTGCATCACTGTCGCACTCATTCAGATACTTCGAAAACATATAGCTGCACTCGTCTAGCATTGCCCCCTTCAGCCGGCTCAGGGTTGCATTTTCTTCACAGCGAATTCAAAATAACCTTAGAAACTTTAAATAAAAATCCTAAAATGTTTTGATTTTTATTTTTCAAAATTTATTTTCAAAATGCGTAATATACATACTTAATAATCAGGGAACGGATTTTATGGAAATTGCCTTTTTTCTGCTAAAGAGATAGAGTATATTCGATTAAGAATGTCCACGATTTAGCTTTCTCTGATTCCATATATACACATTTGAAGTTGCGTTTTTTTGCCTTTTTTAAGATATTTGCCTTTTTTTGCCTTTTTTAAGATATTTGCCTTTTTTGCCTTTCTACCTTTAAAAAAGTGATTATAGCATTTACAATTTTTTTTTTTAAGATTAAAAAATATACACATGCCCATGCGGCTTATGGAAGCACAGGGACCTCTCGCCAAATTGGTGTTGAAAAAATTCAAAGCCGTTTTCTCAGCTAACGTAGGCTTGAAGACAATAAGGAGTGTGGGTAAAATTGTAAAGGGCGAGGAAAATGCCCTTATTTCTGTTAATATGAACGTTTCAAATGTTCCATATTTAAATTGGGCTCCACTTGTATCAACTTACGTCGAGCGCTCATTTAGTACATTCAAGGCTTTTCTTCGCGAAAATCGAATGAAAATGCTGCCAGAAAACTTCAAAATGCATCTTATGGTTCAATGTTACTACAACTACACAGATTATTTTATGAGATATTTTATGAGATAGAAACTCGAAAGGATAAAATAGTCAAAGATTCAAAGTACATATTTTTCATATAATGAAACTAGTTCATAGATTTCTCTCTTTACTTGTAATATAAGTATTTCTAAAATAAATATATTTTTTGATTGTTCTTCGTATTTTCTGTCTTTTTTAGTGCATTATTTTGCTTTTTTTGCAATACCTTTTTTTTGCCTTTTCCTGCCTTTTTCGCTATTTTGTTTTGCCTTTTTTGCAATACCTAGTGCCTTTTCCTGCCTTTTTCGTTATTTTATTTTGCCTTTTCCAGCCTATTTCGTTACTTTATTTTGCCTTTTTTATAGGTTTTTAGGTCCTAAAAATCCGTTCCCTGTTAATAATCAATATTAAGAATAAAACTTGTAATTAACATTAATAAGAATATTTTTACATGCATACATATGCGCTTGCTTAATTTCTTATTATTAGTATTACTCATTTGCGCATAATGTTTAAAAAGTTGGAAAATTTCTATAAGAAAGTTAAGCGATTTTAATAATATTATTTATCTTTCTTTTGATATATATTAACAGTTGCAAATCATTTATACTGGTTCACAAAAATTCAGTTTCATTACAACTTTGCAAAATTTGATTGCGTTTTTTCGACTTATATATAGACGTTTTCAAAAGTTGCAAAATTTCTATAAAACAGTTAAGCGATTTTAACAATATTATAATCAAAAGAAAGGTAATCGATTTATCTTTCTTTTGATATACATATATTAACAGTTGAAAATCATTTATACTGGTTCACAAAAATTCAGTTTAATTACAGCTTTGCAAAATTTGATTGCGTTTTTTCGACTTATATATAGACGTTTTCAAAAGTTGCAAAATTTCTATAAAAAAGTTAAGCGATTTTAACAATACTAGTGTTCGCCCAGCGGTTGAAATTCAACCGCTAAAATTAAGGATAGTTTATGTGAGTTGAGTTGAGCTGAAATAAAATTTGTTGGAATGGGTTAAGTGGAGGGGAGTTTAGCTTAGTACTTAGCATAACATAGCATAGAATAGCATTAGATTCAATAACATATTCTTCCTCTCTATCTTTGTCTCTATCGCTTTTAATGTTTATGTTTATGTTTATCTACACCTTCATGTTCATGTTCATGTTCATGTTCATGTTCAAGTTCATGTTCATGTTCATTTTCATGTTCATGTTCATGTTCATGTTCATGTTCATGTTCATTTTCATGTTCATGTTCATGTTCATGTTCATGTTCATGTTCATATTCATCTTCATCTTCATCTTCATCTTCATCTTCATCTTCATCTTCAT
>NW_023458563.1:36929758-36929932 GCF_013731165.1 Rhagoletis pomonella
TTCATTTTCATGTTCATGTTCATGTTCATGTTCATGTTCATGTTCATTTTCATGTTCATGTTCATGTTCATGTTCATGTTCATGTTCATATTCATCTTCATCTTCATCTTCATCTTCATCTTCATCTTCATCTTCATCTTCATCTTCATCTTCATCTTCATCTTCATCTTCATC
>NW_023458563.1:36929942-36931240 GCF_013731165.1 Rhagoletis pomonella
TCATCTTCATCTTCATCTTCATCTTCATCTTCATCTTCATCTTCATCCTCATCTTCATCTTCATCTTCATATTCATATTCACCTTCGTCTTCATATTTATCTTTTCCTTTATCCTGATCTATATCTTCATTCTTTTCTCCATTTACGTATTAACCCCCACCATTGTTATTAGGTTAGGTAGTTAAATTTTCCTTCCTCTTTTTCTTTATATTGTTTCTTTAGTGATATCATGTCATGTGTTGAAATTGGGTGTGGTGAGTTGCAGTGTGGTGGAATTGGGTGTGGAAGTTACGGTGTTATGAATTCAGGTGTGGTGGTCTTAAGAGGTGTGGTGAATTTAGTTGTGGTGAGTTGAGGTGTGGTGAATTAAGGTGTGGTGAGTTAAGGTGTGGTAGATTAAGGTGTGGTGAGTTAAGATGTGGTGAGAAAGTTGGGGTGTGGTGAGTTAAGGTGTGGTGAATTAAAGTGTGGTGGATTTAGGTGTGGTGAATTTAGGTGTGGGGAGCTAAGGTGTGGTGAATTTATGTGCAGCGAACTCAGGTGGAGTAAGTTTTTAAGCAGAGGTGAGATGAGTTGAGGTGAGTTAAGTTAAGTTAAGGGGTTAAGTTAAGATAAGTTATCTTTATCCTTATCTTCATATTCATCTTCATCTTCTTCCTCGTTTTGGTCTTCATCTTCTTCTTCATCTTTATCCTTTCCTTTATCCTGATATAAATATGTCCATTCTTTTCTTCATTTACATATTCACCCCCACCATTGTTATTTATTAGGTTAGGTATTTAAATTTTCCTTCCTCTTTGTCTTTATATTATATTATATTTTAATTTCTGTATTTATCCCTTTCTTCTTCTCCATACTCAAAATTATCTTCATCCTTGTTTGAGGCCAATCTATTCATGTACATACATACCATACATCTTATTCCTAAACTGCTGCTTAGCACGTTTCTTTAATTCATTATCAATATTAAAGCATACATTTAGGAGGCATTTCCGCCCCAACCATGTACATGTATGGCATTGGTATTGGTGGGACTTTTGAATTGATTTTTTCGCTCTATTTTAAACTAATTTGAATTTTTAAAAATTGCCTGCACATCAGCATCAAAATACCTTTCTAATGATATATAACTGTTTATACCTTAGAAGTACAGTTTAGCCGTAAAAGGGGTGTAAAGGAAACATGATTGCCTATTTATATAATTGATTATAATCAAAAGAAAGGTAATCGATTTATCTTTATTTTGATATATATTAACAGTTGCAAATCATTTATACTGGTTCACAAAAATTCAGTTT
>NW_023458563.1:36931250-36941951 GCF_013731165.1 Rhagoletis pomonella
TACAACTTTGCAAAATTTGATTGCGTTTTTTCGACTTATATATAGACTTTGACTATGTGTAAATTGCCTTTTTTTCTGCTAAAGAGATAGAGTATATGTATTCGATTAAGAATATCCATGATTTAGCTTTCCCTGATTCCATATATACGCATTTGATGTTGCCTTTTTTAAGATATTTGCCTTTTTTTGCCTTTTCTACCTTTTAAAAAGTGATTATAGCATTTACAATTTTTTTTTTTTTAAGATTAAAAAATATACACATGCCCATGCGGCTTATATAAGCGCAGGGACCTCTTGCCAAATTGGTGTTGGAAAAATTCAAAGCTTGGAGCCAATAAGAGGTGTGGATAAAACTGTAAAGGGCGAGGAAAACGCCCTTATTCCTGATTATATGAACGTTTCAAACGTTCCATATTTAAATTGGGCTCCACTTGTATCAACTTACGTCGAGCGCACATTTAGTACATTCAAGGCTTTTCTTCGCGAAAAGCGAATAAAAATGCTGACAGAAAATTTCAAAATGCAGCTTGTGGTTCAATGTTACTACAACTATACAGATTAAAGTTTTATGAGTTAGAAACTCGAAAGGATAAAATAGTCATAGATTCAAAGTACAAATTTTTCATATAATGAAACTCGTTCAACTATTTTTCTCTTTTTACTTGTAATATAAACATTTCTAAAATAAATGTATTTTTTGATTATTCGTATTTTCTGTCTTTTTTTAGTGCCTTATTTTGCTTTTTTGCAATACCTAGTGCCTTTTTCTGCCTTTTTGGCTATTTTGTTTTGCCTTTTTTTGCCTTTATTGGAATACCTAGTGCCTTTTCCTGCCTTTTTTGCTATTTTATTTTGCCTTTTCCAGCCTATTTCATTATTTTATTTTGCCTTTTTTATAGGTTTTTAAGTCCTAAAAATCCGTTCCCTGCTTATAAGGTTAGAAAGCGTTCTTTTATGCATAACGTAATAACTAATGGTGTAAAGGTACGATCTAATAATAATTCTATTAATGATGATAATAATAGCAATTAAGGTAGTAATATAAATAATAATATTATAATACTATTAATATTATATTAGATATTATAATAATAAAATGAATGATAAAATTTATATATATAATCTCCGCTGGCTTGTACTGTCTGTATTCCACGACCTGCAAAGAAAATATAAAAATAAACTTTGATAAAAAATAATATATAATAAAAACTAAATCGCAACAAAACCAAAAAAACATAAACACTTTTCATTGAAACGTCTGTCTATTATGGCCATAAGCAAGTGAATCCACATATCGTCGTTTAAAGTTTTAAGTATTGTTATCTAATCCAATTTTTGGCAAACAATGTCAGTCACGCGGTTTTGCAGAATGACGATACGGGTTTTGTACTTTGTACATATTGTAACGTATGCATGTCAATCATACATATGTTTCACATATCGTACCTAAACGAAGAGAACAACTGATTTCCAAAATGCGTTAAGTCCAAAATAGCACCCCCATGACATGGTAATTGTATGTTGCACATATGTACATATGTATATACATATTTCCACTGCACTTTCCTCTTTTTACCTACATATGTATGTACACATGTACGTCGTTGCAGCTGCGCTTTGTACAAATGTACTTGCATTTCACTTTATTCTGTTTAACTGCACACATATCTACACACTTATGCAGTTGCAACTATCTCCACACATATGTATGTATGTGCATATACAACGTAGGTACCCAGCAGGGATTGGCATTGGTTGATCGTCAACTGTTCAACCTCATTCAATACCGCTGCTTTGTATGACTGAGCAGCGGTTTTGGCTTAGTAGTATCGATACCGAAACGAAATTAGATGACTGAACACGAGCGCATTGCGTGCTGTCTTGCAAATACAGCTACCACAAGTGAACGATGCTTATAACTGCTCATACTGGTATTGACTTCGGCAAATCTGTACTCTGAATGATCGTGCACGAAACCAGCAAACGTGGCAGTTGAACGGCTCCGAAAACATGAGAGTCATCATTTGTTGCAGAAGTCGTTTGACTAGTTGCTGAAAATCATCTGACTTGTTGCTGAAAGCCATTTGACTTGTTGCTGAAAATCATCTGACTTGTTGCTGAAATGACGACGAATGTGGTAAAGGGTAATTTATCGTCTCGTATGTATGTATGTATGTATTTATAGCGCGTCTACCATTCAATTGCATTGCTCACTGCTGGCTAGTTGTGAATATGCATACGTACGTAAGTATGTATGTATGTACATATCAATGCTTCATTTCAAACAAGCAAGTGTCTTTGAATGTTTTTGAACTACAGTATCATCACTTCGGCAACACGTCAAACGCGCCTTCAGCAACAAACCAAAGGCGGCGGTTTGACTTCTGCAACAAATCAAGTTAGCTAACTGCGGCATCTTGCCTTCGCCAGTCTTTCACATAAGCTGTCATGCTTTCGGCAACCGTCCAAAGCAGTATCGTGCTTTTGGCAGTCGATCAAATACGGCGGTTGCTGATTTCGTGCACGATCATTCGGAGTACAGATTTGCCGAAGTCAATATCAGTATGACCTGTTATAAGCATCGTTCACTTGTGGTGGCTGTATTTGCAAGACAGCACGCTTTGCGGTGGTATTCGTTCATCCTCCGTTTTTAACGTGAGTAGGCTTAAAGTCACAAAAACAGCACCCTTTGCCAATCCCTGGTACCCAGCCAGTATTTGGTCGATGCAACTAGAATAACTGATGCAAATGCAGCGGATGCAAATATTGTTCATGACCGAAAATTACTGTTTTTAAAAACGCATCAATTCTTGAGTAAACAACCGCGAAATGATAATTTGCACAATTTACATTAAACTCAGTTGGCACAAATTAAGTACATTTGCTGTTAATTGGAATTAAAAGAAACTGATTTTTATATTGTTGCGCTTAGGAAAACAGACATTCTACTGGACTTTTCACATTTATTGCACCACACTTTTTGCTGTTTACATATCTACCTAGTTGCACTTTTGACACACAAAAGTACATACATATTTGCATTGCACTTGGAGCAACCGCGTTTCTTAATATTTAAACCAGTCATGCCCAACGTCGTCAGAACTCCATAAGCAAGTGCCCTGCGCTGGCAGAATTCCATATGCAAGTGCCCTGCGCTGGGCATGACTGATTTGAACAATAAAACTCACCGAACAATGTAGCTGGTATGATGTAGGTTTAAGAGCAATGTGCTGTGGATGTCTTTGCAGATGTTTTGCAATCTAAAAGAAATAATTACATTATAATCAAATTAAACTGTTAACAATTGTTTAGAAATAAAAAAGGCTAATGCTTTGCTATTGCAAATTGGTATACTTACCAACCTGGAACTCAGCCAAACGGTGTTATATTGGGAAACTTTAAAGTCTTTTTTACCTTCAAGGTTTTGATGGCTCCTGATGTTGGGTTTTGATGGCTCATGATGTTGGGATATATAAAATATATACTTTAAAAAAGAAAAACTACAATTGGCAAATTCCTCTTACCTCCAAAATTTCGCGCGAAATTGATATTTTTCTTCGCAGCCTACTAGGATCAAATTTGAAATTCGCTGTCAAATTTCGCCTTACTTTCACTTGCTCGCTCTAACGCATATAGTTCTAATAAGATTGCGAATTCTTATTAGCTACGCTGCTCTTACTTATGAAAATTGTTTTCGACAACTTTTGAGTGTGTGGGTGAGATGACAAAAAAGTTGGGTATGTGTTGGTAAATCGTTTGATTTTCAGGGGAAAGTGGTGAGCCGTGGCTGGCAGGGTACATAGAATGAAGTGCCATATCATAACAGGGCCGGTTCAGGGAATTCAAGAAACACAAATTTGACGGTCTCATGTTTCCTTCACGCCGAAATGTATAGATATCGAGCCCTAGCCGCGAAAATGAATTAAGACATCTTTTTTCAAAATTTAATTTTCATGCATAAATGCCTCTTAGAGCACCTGCATCAAAAAGTAAATTAAAAAGAATATATATATATACATTATTTTAGCGGTTAGGGCTCGGTATGACGAATTTCTCCGATGCTCCTCGTTATTTGCAAATCTGAAAAATTGGAAGATAGAAGATATTTTGCTAACAAAGACAAAACTTATTTACACATAAAGCGGTGCGGTATTTTATATGTTGGCCGAATCCAATAACGCACGTTATTCGATTCCCTTCTATGCAGATTGACGCCAATTGGAAATGCCAACTGATGAATTGGTATTTTTATCCTCTGCCACCAGCAACGGCCGCAGCGCTCCTCATAGATTTACAAAAAATTTAATTTTTCATAAGCTGTTTTTAAATAAAAATTTGTGAAACCGCTCCTGAATTTTGAAAAGTAAAATTGTTATTTTGAGTACATTCTCTTATCGGATCTCTCTTTCTTTTTTAAATATTTCGGCACTCTGATTTTGGGGAATGTACTTTGAATGTACTAGCAATATAGAAGTATTACATATATGGAATTCACTGAATTTTGAAAATTTTGAAAGTATGTACTTAATTTTCAATTTTTACTTTTTTTGTTATATTTTCGAATTTGTATTATTTTACACAGTTGAAAGTCACAGTAAGTTTGAATATTTTCGCAGTTTCAGAAAACAATGCAAATTCCAAAATTTTGAATTTTATATTATTTTTATATTATATTTCTTGAGATTTCTTATTTTTAGGATAATTTCCAAAATTTCAAAAACTATCGAAATTCGGGAGATTCTAGAAATTTTGGTAAAATGAGAATATTTTGAAATGTTCAAAATTATTGAGATTTTAGAAATTTTCTATATTTTCCAAAATTTTGAGAATTTCATTTATCCTAAAATGTTTTGATTCGTTTGATCAGTTTTGTATATTCGACACTTTTACTTAGAAAAAATTTGTTAGAATTCCTACAATTCTCAAAATTTTTGAAAAATAAAAAATTTCTAGAAATCTAGTATTCATCATTATATTGAATTATTGGGATTTTAAAATTTCTCAAATTCACAAAGTTTTGAAAGTTAAGAAAATTTTGGAATTCCACTCAAGTTATTAAAAAGGGGAAACTTCAAGAAATTAAAAACTAACAAAACTCTAAAAATTTTAAACTGCGGTGATTTTTAAATTTATGTACACGATATATGTTTAAACATTTTTCGCCCCCAAGAATTGCTGCTGGGTCCGCCCCTGCTTTTTCACGTTAGACATTTTCATGCTAAAAAATCAGTACTTTTCAGTACATTTTTATTCAAAGCAAAATTATGAATGTAAGTATCAGATAATACTTTAAAACCAGTGTTGCCAGAACTTTTTGGACGAACCGGCTAAATTGGCATATAAAACCGGCTAAAAACGGCTAAAATGTTTCAATTAAATTTCACATGTTTTATTTAAATAAATCACGGGTAAAAGGACTATTTCTTGAAGAGAAGTTACAAATTCGAGCCCGAAAAAATTTTGCCAGGAAGAATTTGCAATTAGGAAAAACATATGATTGTGGCTCATGGTTGGATTTTTTGTCGACGATAATTTGAATAAACAACTTCGTTAAATTTAAAAATTTACAAACTGGATCGATTTTAGAATGAAAAATGTAAGTTAATACTTGTTTACTTAATTAATTTAGTTAATTCCAAAGATTTGAAAGGTACTCGGCAAAAAAAAACTGTATTCTTAATCGGAATGCAATCTCAACCAGAGTCGATATAGTAAACCCGACAAAGAAATTGAAACGGTTATTGAAGAAAGTCGGACTGACAAGACATATACACGTAGATCCTGTTTTTTGCCCCTCTGAAAAAATTTTAAAAATTTATACAAATTTCTTTTGTTTGAAATGCAACCGTGGACACTAGCTGGCAGAAAAACTTGCAAATTTGCGTTCGTACAGAAAATTGCGAGTTGCTCTACATGAGAGAGAATTTGGGAGCATTTTTTTCTTACTATCTGATATTTTGAGTGATAATTCTCGCTGGATTTTCGACGAACAAACCTATTATCTTCCCTACAAGGCCTTTTCAGACTGACCGATTCTCAATACACTCAAATAGAAACCAATACACATAAAAAGCGCTGTAAAAATTTACCTTCAATTTTAAGGCAGTAAAACAACGACCTTAAGTTAACATCAACCGAGGCCATATGTTGACAAGGGATGCAAAATCACAGTTACACAAAAGAACTGGTCAGATTTTTCAGAAATCCCTTCAATTCTGATGTAAAATATGATGCCAAAATACTACAGATCTCCCATTTAGATGACCGGTCATATGACCGGCAGATGTCTCGTAGGATTCCCAGAGAGTTTTGCTTTACATAGAAATTTGTGCTCTTTTATTTTCATTTTGACTCACTTCAGTGTTCGTTCCTTTAATTAAAGTTGGCATTCGGTTTTTGGAATTTAAATAAGTTCTCAGCAAAAAAAGTTTGTTTAAAAAAATACATATGTGTATATAGTGCTTGAAAATATCAATTTTTCCTTTACCTTAAACCTTTGGGAGTGGGCAAAAATGATGTTTTGTAATTTAGGCAGAATTGAATATGCGCTATCTGGGAAGACAATGTCTACATGTAATATTTATTCTATTTGTTGGCACTATATCCAAACACAAACGCATCTTAAGTGTCTTAACAGTGAAAAAATTTCTTATTTTCTAAGTTTGCGAATAAAACATCACACTTAAAATTAAGACATTTATAACAAACATTTTATGAAGAAAATCCCTTCTTCGTTTAAAACAAGAATAAGCGAAATCGGCCAAATTGCCTGACTTGAAAATTTTCTCCACGATAAGGCTAGTAGCCATTTCTAACAGATTTTGGGTCGCTTAATCAAAAACAATAAATAAAAAAAATATACATATTTGAAATTTAAGAAAACAAGGCAAATAGCAAAATCGGCTAAAAACTAATTTTTTCTGCAAAACGGCTAACAAATCGGCTGCCGGCTAAATCGAAATTTCTCCGGCTGTTTGCTATCGCAACCGGCTAAATCTAGCCGGAAAACGGCTAAAGTGGCAACACTGTTTAAAACGTCAGAGTAGTTGTTTTTAACAATATTTTGGTATATTAATAAAATATAGTTCATAAAAAATAAAAGTGTTATTCATTTTAACATGAGTGTACACAGAAGCCAATAAATTATTTTATATTTATGACATTTTTGAATAGCAATAATGAGATCATTTCCATCTTCAGTGTTTAAATAGTCAAAGAATTCTATTCATTTCATTTTAAAATTACTTTTAATATGAAGTTCACTTTAAAAAAATTTTATTAGAAGCCGGTTTCTATCTTTTCGCCAGGAAGCAAACTGTGTACTTAAGCTCCTCTCAATTGCTTCATTTGAGTGTGGTATTGAAAAAACAACCAAAAATACATATTTTGTAAAACTGTGGAAAGGTGCTACTATTTAAGGACTTCGTCTATATTTCCTCGTGGCTTAATCTAACTTTTTCAACTACGCAAAAACTTTGAAAGACTAAGAATTCGCTGAAAAGAGTATTTAACTCTATGCCTTGTATGCAAAGCTCTTTTACAATGTCAGTAAATTGTGAAATAAGAATTGTAAATTATGGGCAAAAGCCATTCGAATATTCAATTTTGTTGTTATTAAACTGAAAGTTATTTTCGAGATAACTAGCAACACTCGCCAAAAATACGTCAGCCTTCTTTTTAAATAATTCAACCTCCATCATAATATCGCAACTGGTAAGTAATGACCCGGCGATATGCCCATAAAAAGATTGATATTTTTGTTGTATTAATTTCTTGGGCATATCAAACATTATCTGAAACATGTCAACTATAATTAAATTATTTTATTCTTACCGTAACCGTAACATGCATACTTCTTTAATTGGGTCAATCAATCTTGATTATTTTGAAGACAGTAAATCGGACAATGACGTATTGTGCAAGAAAGAAGATAAATTCATAATAAAATAACTATAGTAATTAAAGAGACGCTGGTGAGTATAAAATTTTATCTCTTCATTTTATTTTTTAGTTTTTAGCTCAAATAGCTCGCGCGCAATGCGTATTTCTGCAACTTATAATTCAACGTTCAAGTTCGACATTTTTCACAAAATGAATTGTCTTAACTATTGTCAGGACGCCTACGCCACGGAGACAATTATCAGTGATTTTGACAACTAATACCTATTTCTTTATGGTCTTGACAGCATTGTCCAATGTAAACGCGCCGTATTTCTTTATTGTCTTGACAGCATTATCGATTTTTGGGCTAAAACCTGTAGAGCTGTCAAAAAGCAAAATATCTCTCACAAAAGAGAGAGCAATGGTCGAAGAACTGAGAAAAACTGATGGAACGCAAAAAGCAATTTTTCCTGCAGGTATATAAATGTCAGATGTTTGTTTTCAGAATTATTTAGGTTAGGTTAGGTTAGAGTACTTTTTGAAGAATTGGTTGCGCATGTTGACCAAGGCGGGACAGTGGCAGAGATAGTGTTCGATGGTCTCCACCTCTTCCTCGTCTCCGCAACTGCGACAGAAATCGTTGGTGGGGAATCCTAGCCTTTTTCCGTGTGTGCCCATCAGGCAGTGTCCGGTGATTACCCCGACAACTAATCTGAGAGAGGAGCGGTGCAGCCGTGTGAGAGCTATGGATCGCTTTACATCAATCTTTGGCCAAATTTGCCTGGTAGTATGGCAGGTGGTTTCCACAGCCCACCTTATATTTACCTCCTCAACGAGTTTCGCCTTTAGTCTGTGTTTGCAGGAGGTTAGAGGTATGCCCGCATTCCGAGCAGAATTGACTACAGATAATTCTGTCCCCCTCCTTGCCAGCTTTTCGGCTAGGCAGTTGCCAGGGATGTCGCTGTGTCCAGGGACCCATACAACAGTCAAGGAGCATTTTGACGCCAGCAGGTTGAGAGTCTTCCAGCATTCTATGGTTACTTTGGACGTTGCTTCGTTAGAACTGAGAGATTTGATAGCAGCCTGGCTGCCAGAATAGATAGAAATAGGCCGTCCAGGAGGGGCGGAAGTTATAAGCCACCGAGCCGCCTCCAGTAATGGCGTTTAATTCCGCTTGAATTCCGCCACCCACTCTCTTGTTAAGCTTGGAACCACCCGTATGAATGGCCGTAGACCCTGGGTTCAGGTCTGTGGCCCTTTCCCACTCGTTCCTCTCTGGGATTCTTGTGGAGAATTTGTTATCTGAACAGAGTAGAGGAGTGGTATAATCTATCTGTATCACAGCCGTGTACATCCAGTGTACTATTTATGTATGGTTTTATCCCCAACTTTTTGCCTATAGCCGTCTTGCAGGCATACAGGGCAGTGGCCTTCCTAGAGCGGCCTTCAATGTTTCGCTTCCAGTCCAGAATAACTCCAAGATATTTGACCGCGGCCGGCCGCTGTGGTGTAAGCAGTGCGCGCTTTCACTCATCAGCACCTGAGTTCAAGCCCTGGTCAAAGCAACATCGCAAAAAATAAAAGAAAAAGGGTTTATCTTAACAGCGGTCGTCCCTCGGCAGGCAATGGCAAACCTCCGAGTGTATTTCTGCCATGAAAACAGCTTCTCATAAAAATACAATCGCCGTTCGGAGTCGGCGTAAAACTGTAGGTCCCTCCACTTTGTGTGACAACATCAAGGCACACGCCACAAATCGGAGGAGAAGCACTGACATATGTGTAAGCGCCAATCTATTATTATTATTATTTGACCTCGGTTGAGAGAGTAAGTGCCACCCCGTTTAGGGTGGGAGGTTTAAATAAGGGAGTTTTATACTTCCTTGTGAAAAGTACCATTTCTGTCTTGGCAGGATTGACACTAAGTCCACATTCCTTGGACCAGATGTTTACCACTCAGGACCTGAAGATGTTTGCCCGTTGCAATGATTGCTATGTCATCGGCGTACGCTATGACTTGACAACCGGTGCTCTTTAGAAGTAGGGTGTTCACTGTTAGATTCCAGAGTAGAGGGGAGAGAACGCCCCTTGGGGATACCTCTGGTCACATTGGTCACATATTTTGTAATGGGACCATCCCCCAGTTCTGATAGAACAGTTCTCTTTCCGAGAATGAGCTGAACAAAATCTACCAGACCTCGCTGCACCACCACCATGAGAAGGGAGTTAACAACAGACTTCGGGTAGACGTTGTTGAAAGCACCTTCGATGTCGAGAGAAACTCCGAGCGTGTATTCCTTTAAGGCCAATCCTTTTTCAATCGTCGCTACGATTTCATGGAGTGCGGTCTCCACGGAGAATTATTACTCAGTCAAAAATTTTTACACACAACATTTTAATTCTCAAAAGATTTCGTTATTTTGGTACAATTGGCTGCTTAAAATATTTCTTATAAATTGCAACGGCTCTTTCACTTTACATTACTCTTCATTTGACAGTTTTTATGAATTTGCAGGAAGAAAAACTTCGCTTTCTGTTACAGGAGATTACAGGAAATTTGTCTGCTGGAGCGCTTTTCGAACTAAATACTGCAAAACCTGCAAATCGTACAGCTGCTGGAACGCAACTATTGCCATCGATAGTAGGCATGTCAGCGGTAAAAATACATCGATGTTTTTCTTTGATTCGATGCATCGAAATGTACATCGATATTTTTCGATGCTTCGAAGGGCATACATCGTTTTGCATAGGATTTTTCAGATAATTACAATAATAATAATAACGGGTGATTTTTTAAGAGCTTGATACCTTTTTTTTTAAAAA
>NW_023458563.1:36942051-36943343 GCF_013731165.1 Rhagoletis pomonella
CAGAAGTGCCAGCTATCAGGGCATAAACTAACAGATCGTTAAAAGAAACATATCAAAGACGATGAACAAGAAGAAAAGGAAGAAAAAAAGAATCAACAGCAAATATTTAATGATTACATTGATGAAGTAGGCGAAGTAGGCAAAGCGGTATATATTTAAGCAATTGACGTTATCGGCAATTAATTTCAAAATGTAGACGGGAAAGAAAAGCGAAAGGACACCGCTTATTATCCGGTGAGCACAACATAAGGTGTAGCGCAGACAGGAGCAGCACAGCAACCGGCAGCTACAACATGCTTTCTACATGCTGCGTCGTACCTGTAAATTACCTGTTCTGATTTGCGCACAGAAAGTGAAACCGTAAGTTTTCCAGAAAAAAAGGATGACGCCACTAGCCGCCAAGGGCGGAGAAATGGTTGAATGGGCAGCGCAGCAATGACCATCAGGTGTTGGAGTTGGTGGCGATAAATGAGTGAGCCATACGCTATGGACATTTAATAGATTTTCCCTTTTTGGTCTGCTGCCGAAAATAGATTCATCTTCGCATGCAGGGACGCAGTCGCCACACTTCAACAAGGATATGTCACGCCATATGGTCGATGCACCAGTCAAGCGGCCAGTGAAGTGAGCATGCCGACGGCGATGAGGTTATTACATGTGCCTGAGATCGGCCCCGATAAGTATATGCGGTGCGTGCAATTAACACGCCACGGCCCACAAGTGAGAGCGAACGTGGTCATCACGAAAGTCAGATGAACTTCAGGCACGGGATTGCTTGCCATAGAATCGTGCCGATCGTGTGTTTGGCAGTGGCAGCAAACAACAGTTGGTCAAACGGTACTGCGCTAGTGGGGGCAACAGCCCTTAAAAAACTCACAACTCGCTACTCGCTTGCATACACACACACACATAAACCCATTCGCTGTAGCCTGGTGCCACTAGCTGGTTGCCTTTTGCTCTTCGTAAATTCGGCGTCTGCCACATTGGTTGGTTTGGTTTTCCTTAATGAATTCATTTATTTTCATCCACTGTCCGCTCTATTAGATGCACATGTGCATGCAAAGTGTTTGTTGTTTTTGTTGCTGTTGCTGCCGTGCCTTGCTGGTTACACTGGTCGACGGCCAAAATTTACCAGAGAAGCCGTTATGAAATTCGTATGTAAAATCACCCCCTGATTCCGAAAATCAAGGTTATTTTTAATTTTATGGTACCGTTTTTGAGATATTTGCAATTTACCGTTTTTGCAAAAAAAAAAAAATTGGGTCCACTTAATCATATATATCTCAAGAACG
>NW_023458563.1:36943353-36951953 GCF_013731165.1 Rhagoletis pomonella
AAAAAAAAAAAAATTGGGTCCACTTAATCATATATATCTCAAGAACGAATTAAGCAATTCCAAAGGTTTGAAGCCTTTAAAAGGTAATAAAATTTTCTATAAACTGTGCATACAACACTTTTTGCTAGGCCCTGTAGATTCAAAGATAACGAACAATCATTACCGATTTTTTCAATTTTTTTTGTAAAAATATAAAAAAAATTGTACTTTTCGGGGAAGGATCTCGAAAACCTTTTATTTTTTTGCAGATTTTTTTTTTCTCCCTAAGCTCTGTTGTATTACAAAAAAAAAATAAGCTATCATCGAAGAAAATCGATGCAAAACTACGTAAGTTATAAGCGATCAAATAAAAATACCCAGGTTGCGCAATTTCAACGTATACCTCAAAACGTATGTATGGTATAAAGAAGAGTGAAATATCTAGCTATGCTCTGTTTCTATTGAGTTAAAAGTTCAATTTATGAATGAAATTACCCATATTTTTAACTTTTTTTTTAAATTTATTTATGTTTATACTATATTCTAACAATCTTTATCTTAATTTGATTTTACTATGTTGTCGAAATAATTATGTGTTCTACTTTGACGCTTATTCAGTTTAGGATCGGTTTCTCTTATGAGAAACCAGCAGTAATCACCCATCATTGCGACGTCCCAGAATCCTTGATATCGATTCTCAATTAATTTCATTTGCTGATGAAACCTTTCGCCATGTTCATCACTTTCGTCGCCAAGATTTGCCGGAAAAAACTGCCGCAACTGCCGTTGAATGTAGTACTGGTAATGTCACTGTAGGTACGCTAGCATAGGTTACTCCTCTTGATCTTCCAACGCCAAGTACTTTTGTTTGACAAATATAACACTCTATTGAATGGCAAGTAGGTTCTCTCCATATCATTGGTGTATCAAATTTTGTTTGTTGTCCTGATTCCCACTGAATCAATTCTACTCGACACGATGTACACAAAGTGTTCGGTGTCCATGGTTTTTCAGCATTTTTAGGCTCAATTCCAAAATACTTGGAGTATAAAGTTTTGATATGATCTGAGAACACTCGTCGTCGCCTTATGATAGTATATTGGCCACACATGAAACAGAACATATCTGGATCCTTATTACACTCAAATTCTCGCGTCCTTTTACTCATTTTATTTTTTTTAATAAATCACGGTTTTGAAATTAGACTTATGAACTGAACTATCTCCGGCGAGCCTTGAAGATGTTATGAAGTTTCAAAGCGCATTAACTCATATTTATACTCGGAACAAGAATAAAATTGAAAAAATCAAATCTTACCTAGACAGAAAGGTTCCTTTTTATAACAAGCCGGGAAAAGAAAATACTACCTGTTTTAGATGTAGGCTTTAGAAATTTTCTGTGTCTTATAATTTTGAAAATCTACCTGCATACTTACCCATAACTGACGGAAATACATGTTTATAACTACATGCCTACAGCAGGTTTCGAACCCAACCACTCTTCCTTTCGATGCAACCACTCTACCTACTATAATACAATTCGAGTATTAAAAGTACTATTTGATTTATTTAAAGAAAAAGTGTTATCATTGTTATGGTGTTATTCGTTTATCCGGATAATATCTCACTTGCACTTTATACCTTTAATATATGTATGTATGTATAGGTACATACATTGAAGTTGCGCAACCTGGGTATTTTTATTTGATCGCTTATAACTTACGTAGTTTTGCATCGATTTTCTTCGATGATAGCTTATTTTTTTTGTAATACAACAGAGCTTAGGGAGAAAAAACAAATCTGCAAAAAAATAAAAGGTTTTCGAGATCCTTCCCCGCAAAGTACAATTTTTTTTATATTTTTACCAAAAAAATTTAAAAAATCGGTAATGATTGTTCGTTATCTTTGAATCTACAGGGCCTAGCAAAAAGTGTTGTATGCACAGTTTATAGAAAATTTTATTACCTTTTAAAGGCTTCAAACCTTTGGAATTGCTTAATTCGTTCTTGAGATATATATGATTAAGTGGACCCAATTTTTTTTTTTTTGCAAAAACGGTAAATTGCAAATATCTCAAAAACGGTACCATAGAATTAAAAATAACCTTGATTTTCGGAATCAGGGGGTGATTTTACATAAGAATTTCATAACGGCGTTTCTGGTAAAGAGAAAAAGTTGAAATTTGTGGTCCAGTGTTATTAATCGCTTTATGGTCTATATATTCTAGTTTAGAGTTTATTATCCTTTTTACTATGCGCTTAAATATACGCGTAGCTCTTCACCTATTCACTTAGAACAATTTTGTGTTTCTGTTTTTTTGTTTCAAATGCAATTGCATTTGTTTGAATTTTTGTTTCAAGGCAACATTGGAATTTGTTGGGTGTGCCGAGCGCTGCTTAAAAATTACGAATGGAAAGGGTTAAATGGCAAGGATAAGCAAGAGTTTAAAGTTGTTTGTTGTCCTGGCGGTACCTGTCATACCACGCCTTAACAAACTGCAAAGATTGGCATGTCTATCTGTCAATGGATCTATCGAAATATGCCCAATTGCGGCTCTAGAGTTGTTTCTGGAATGGACTCCTCTCCATATTTTTTTGTCTAGGCAAGATCAGCTGCGAGGGATCTGCAACTTCGACTATCTATCGGGTTTATACTCGGTTGTTGTGCGCGCATAACAAAAACAAGAAATCAATAACTTGTATTCGGACCTTTATTCTTAATAACATCTGTGAATCGTACGAGGTAATTTCTTTTGCATATCGTAGACAGCTTTCCCACTCACTTGAAAGTTTATCCTTATTGCGAAGGTGTTATGAACAAGTTCATAATAGGGTTAAGGCGACTTGGTGGGATACTTGACAACATGACCTCAACTATCCCAGAGATATTTTTTAATAAGCTTTGGTGTTTGATGGATCGTTAAAATGCTGAATTTCCCACCGAAGCGGCATATTCCACATGCCGTGTACGGTCCGACGCAGAATAGGCGAATATCTTGATGCACCGACCTGTAGGATGTATGTTAAGTAGAGAAGCGGTGAAATTATGGTATGAAACTGTTTTTATACTAGCGTTGTCTTCCCTTTTCAAAAACTTTAAGGTATAATGGACTGATTTTATATTTGAAAACATTTTAGAGACACGAATATTCTCCGAGATGTTGATTTCAGTATTTTAACGATCCAAAACCACACCAAAGCTTTTATTGAAAAAAATACAGCAATGGTATGAATTTAACTTAATTTGTTGCTTTTTTTGTACAACACTGTATGTAGATATGTATCTTTATCAAATTGTATTGTTTTCCATCCAAGAGGAAGTACGGAGCCACTTTCAAAGACCCACAGATAGAACGATATCATAGGAAAATTAATTTATTTAGTATTTTTTCGGACCTTCATGAAAAGCATGCCTAAGATTTGAATGTTATTTTGGATCTAAAGGTTTCCGAATGAGCAAAAATCACGAAAAGTCCCAAAAAAACGAAAAGGTCAGGAATAATTAATAGCGGCGATTTTCTAAGATTGTAAAACTCGATAGGTTTCGAAAGATTTCGAACGAATCTCTAAAATATCCAACAAAAATTCTGGCAACTCCGAAAAATCGGCACTTGCAGTCGCCAAAAGTCACTAAAAGTCTCTAAATATCCGCACTGCGAAAAGCTCGAAAGATCTATAAGAATTAAAACCTACAAACCCAGAAAAAAAAAACAAAAACCCAGCTTCAAAAGATACCGAGTTCTGAATTAATACTGAAAAATAGCGAAAATCTGAAAAATTCAAAAAGATCTGAAGGAATACCATTCGAAGAATCGCAAAAAGTAGCATGAAAATTCCTACACGGTTCCAAAAAATTCCAAAAAATCCCCAAAAATTAAAAAAAAAACCTAGAAATCCGAACAGTAATAAAAAGCTGTGGGAAAAAACTAAAGAATCCCAAAAATTCCGAAAAAATTTTAACAATTTATAAATACACAAAAAATACAATACGAAGAATCTCGAAAAGTGCAATAAGATCTCGAAATTTCAAAAAAAAAACAAATATTTAAAGCTTCGAAAACGACATAGTGAATCTAAAAAGTAAAAAAAAGTCTTAACTCCCAAAAACATCCCGAATGTACTGAAAATTTAAATACGAAAAATCCTTCACCTCTAAAAGTCCAAATGAAAAGCCCGGAAATTCTCTCGTAAAAATCTTGAAAGATGCAAAAACCAACAAGGCACGAAGAATACCGCAAAACCCAGATAAGGCTCGAAAAAACACCAACTGTTTCAAAACAATCCCGAAAAAAGCCAAAAACCCCCGTAAAGTCTCGGCCAGCTTGGAAAAAAATTTCGAAAAAGTAAAACTAACGGAATACCGAAAAACCCATAGAAGTCTCGAAAATTGTTTAAGGATCCTTAAAAATCACAAATAAAATTACGAGAAGTAAAACGCGAAGAATACCGAATAAACCTGCATGGTCCGGAAACGACCACGAGTTTGGAGAAAACTGGAACCTTTGCATTTGGCATGACGATTTGGGGACTATGACTAAAAACTAAAAAAAAATTCAAAACCTTTGTAGCGTTTACCCAAATTAAAAACATTTTTTAAGGCATAAATACATTTAACGAATGATCTGAGAAATGTATAAAGCTTAAAGAAGTATAAAAACGTTTTTTATCTCTTCACGTCAAGTGTTTTCGAAATCAAGTGTCTATTTATTCTACAGGTCAGTGATCGCATCTCAAAAATATACACCTTGTTATAAATCAAATCGAAGCTTCAAGTCATCAAACTCTAGCGTTCAATTTGTGGCCAATCAGCGGCGAGTATTATGGGGCAAGGTAACGTTTGTGACACTGTGCCGCTGTAACACCTATTTGCTTTCAATAAATCACGGTAAATCAGGCGGATTGACGGAAAATCATCAATGTGCAACAAGCGACATGCAACACGCAATAATACAAAAAAAAACAATCATATAAAGAAACAAGTGGGCAATGGCTAAGTGGACGCACTGTCTCGCTGGCTGATGAAATGACTGAACAAACATTTGACTGATGCATTGCCGCTACATGTGGTTAAGACAATGGCAAAAAAGCATAAGTAACGGCAACAGCAATAACAGCAAGGCGGCAAGCAACAAAATGCCACAGAATCAGGCCACAATGGTGACAACAATCATAACAACAAAAACTACTGCTGCAGCGAGGCTCCCCAAACCGTTGCATCGTATGCAGCTTGACGCTTTACGCGAGCTGCTTGCCGCATCAACACCCGCCTGACCATGCCACGCTATGGCAAGGTAAATCTGTGTTGCTCCGACGGCGCGTTGAATTGGCGGTGCAGCGCTTTTGATGTGCAAACCAAAGAAGGACCGCCTGCCCGCCCGCGCGCTTGTTTGGCATGCGCAACTATCGTTCTTGCAGTTGTTTCTTGCGCGCCAATGTTAACAGCGCGGCGATGCAAGGTGGCAGAGGTGGATGAGGCGCATAGTGATGACAGTGATGGTCATTGCATAGCGGAGCGCTAGAATAAGCGGCGCCCAGATGTTGCCGTGCCGCTAACGATGTATATTATGATGACGATGAAGTGAACGCATGACGTAGGCGCAGCATGGCGTGCAGCTATTTGTTGTACTGACTGGCTAACTTGGCTAAGCGACGCCAACGCATTGCCACCCAATGTTGCGCTCAGATCTTTTCCGCTTTTTTCTTCCTCTCAACTGGCCGCTTTGCTTAGGTCGCTACGGCTCATGCACGCGAAAGGGACGTCCATTGTCACTTCGGCAACGCGCCACCTCTTCGGTGTGCCGTCGTGGCCGCTTTTATGCCTGTCAATTTGTCTTTTGGTCAACAGCATTTAAATAATGAACTCATACCGCAAATGTTGCACGTTACTCTAATGTTCACAATTTGTTGTCCATTCTTGCTGTGGTTGCTCTTGCTTTTGTTCTTTTTGCGGCATGTTTACTGTTGCTGCTGCTTTTGTTTTTGCCCATGTGTTACTTGTCATATTGTATTACCTGCCTGCCTGGCTGGAGCGCGCGCGCTCTCTTTCCGTTCATTCGTTTGTTTGTTGAATGCCGCCCCAACCAAGTGTGGCGGACCGCTATGCACTTGTGCACTTTTCGTGTGGCATGTGTGCAATGTGCGGCGGCAACAACATTGACCAGTCTTTCATTTTTATTGTTCGCATGTAAATAGACGACGCACCAGGAAGACAATTTGGTATTAATTAAATATGATTGAGAGAATGCGTAGCTGGAACTTGAACTACATAAAGCGAGGTATGCCATGGTAATGTGAGAGGGAGCGGCGGGTGGATGCCATTACTTGTATCAATAGGCGTTTTAACGGGTATTCTAAATATTGCAAGAAGGAGCATATTTCAGTGGGAAAAGGAAAAGTACCTTCTTTTTCGTCTTCTTCTTTTTCTTCTTCTTCCTCCTCCTCCTCGTCTTTTTCTTCTTCTTCTTCTTGTTCTTGTTCTTGTTCTTGTTCTCCTTCTTCTTTTTCTTCTTCTTCTTCTTACATATCGCTACAATCCCTGCCACTTTGAGTCAAATAAACTAATGACTTTTAAAGCATGGCCAAAATTAAGCATCGCTGAAGCGGCACGATCGTTGGGCTCTAATTCCAAACTCCCATTAAACGAAAAAGTGACAGAAAGACTGAGATTTAGATTATGTTAAGGATTGAGTTTAAGATAAAGATTACCATTACGATTAAGATTAAAATCAAGATCAAAATAAAGATTAAGATTTGGATTAGGATTAAGATTAAGATTAAAACTTAGATTAGGATTAAGATTAAGATTAAGATTACGATAAATAATTAATTTAAGTTTAGGAATTGGAATAGGTTTAAGAATAAGATTAATATTACGATTAAGAAAATAATTAATATTAAGATTACGATTAAGATTAACATTAAGATTAAGTTTAAGATTAATATTAAGATAAGATTAAGGTTAAGAATGAGAATAAGTTTAAGATTAAGAATAAGATTAAGACTAAGATTAAGATTAATATTAAGGTGAAGACTAAGATTTAGATTAAAATTAATATTTAGATTAAGATTATGAATAGTAATATGATAAAGGTTAAGACTAAGATTAATATTGTTAAGATTAAGACTAAGAGTATGGTTAAGACTAACAATTAAGATTAAGATTACGATTATGACAAAGATTAAGATGTTTACTAAGATTAGGAATAGGATTAAAATAAGTTTAAGAATAAGACTATGATTAAGATTAAGATTAAGTTAAAGATTAAGACTAAGATTAACACTAACATTAAAGTTAAGATCAAGATAAACAAGGCAGCCTGACTGACCGATATAATGCGAATTTTATTAAAAGCTTTGGCTATTTTGAGGCATTCTCTCCCACAAAGCTCTGGATCTAGGTCTGTGGCACCTTCCCATTCCTTCTTCTATGGGATTCTTATGAAGGATTTGTTGTCTAGACAGGGTAGATATTATCCGGCAGAGTTTTCTGAATCTTTACGAACCTGCGGGCACTCCACGGCTGGATCGCCGAAGTGATCCCGTGACTAGCATGGAAGCCATTATCTGTACCCGTTTCATCTTGGCTTTAAACAAAGTCGTTTTTTAAAGCCATGCAATGACCTCGTATCAAAGTTGCGTGCTTTCAATGTAATATGTATATGTGATTTTAATTAATTAATTAATCCCAACGGCTTTTTACCCTCCATTCCCGCCCAACCGACACGAGGGGCGCAGTCCGCATGACGTACGGAACCTTTTTTTTTTAGTTTTTTGGTGCCGAGTAGTGGAAACAGGAGTTTGTTAAGTGTCGAGATCTAAAACTATTCATCTACAGAATCAAATTCATCAGCTGATTGGATATGCTAAAGATAGTATTTCAATTATTGAGAGTGGAAATAATAGTTTTCTTTATAGTAAAAATCGAGTCCGATACGTCAAACGTGCTGGAATGACAGTTAAAATCTTGACATAAACCACGGAATGATTCGTTTAGTTCAAAATTAGTTTTGCATGGCTTTAAAAATAGAGGTCGAAAGTGTCTTGACACTCGAGAAGGAACATTAAAATTTACCTCAGCCAGGAGGGCCGGGCTATTAATCAAGCCTGTCATTAATTTTACGATAAATATTATACCCAGCATTTCTCTACGACTTGCGAGTGTAGGCAAATTTATGAGCTTTAGACGACTTGTGTAAGGGGGGAGATTGTAATCTGAATCCCAGTTAAAATTACGCAATGCAAAAAGCAAGAATTGTTTTTGAATTGATTCAATCCTTTCTGAATGAACTTGGTAGCGGGGATTCCAAACAATAGATCCGTATTCTAGTATAGGTCTAACTAAACTGGTAAAAAGAGCTTTTGTAACATAAGGATCTTTGAACTCTTTTGACCATCGCCTTACAAATGCAAAAACGCCTTTGGCTTTATTGACTGTAACACTAATATGATGGTTGAAATTGAGTTTGGAATCCATTGTGATACCAAGATCGACAAAATTGGATACCTGCTCCAGATTATAATTTGATATTGAATAAACAGCTGGTTGAACAGCCCTCCGAGAGAAACACATAACTTTACATTTTTGAAGGTTTAGTGGCATATAGTTTGTATTACACCAACTAAC
>NW_023458563.1:36952053-36955288 GCF_013731165.1 Rhagoletis pomonella
TTTCGAACATATACTAACCAGAAGACTTTGCCAGGACGAAATCGAACGTTATTTTGGGCAGATTAGAAGGGGGGGAGGATTAAATCCGAGAACAACTCCGTCCATGTTCTCCGATCTTTTCAGGCAATCCTGGGGCCTCAGACATGTAAACTTTGTCAGAAGTGGAAATTGTGAACCTTTGCCTAGCGCTGAGTGGGAGTTTTTTTCGTTTATCACTCTCGAAAGAGTATGTACTGATCCTCTGGCTCAAGATACTTCTTGGCAAACTTTTCAAAGCTTGCCTAGACCCCAAGCGTATCAAGATATAAGAAGCATTATTGATGTCGATGTAGTTGAAAGCAATTTTCTTCAAAGGAATTCTTTTGCGTATTTTTGCGGGTACATTTACTACGAATATTTTAAATTACATAACTGTTTGGAGCCCCTACCACGTTTTGAGGAAGGTGAAATTCCGGAAGACGCGTTTACCTTTACTAAAGAGAAGGAGTATGATAGATCAAATTTAGTAAAAGCTCCTTCTGAATTCATAGAGTTTCTTGCAAAACTTGATAAATCATTAAACGAAAATTTCGATGCCTGTTGCCATTTGATAGGTTTTTCTAAAGCTTTGTTTGACAAAATGCATGACATAGAACCCTTTTATTGTTGTAGTAATTCTCAACCTAATGTGTTCATACATCTTTCCATTAGAATAAGAACATATTTTTCCTTAAAAATTTTCAATAAGGAGGCGTGTTCACCGCAGTTTAAACACACAAAATTTTTATTTATTTCCCACAGATGAATTTCAATAGAATTTCTCTATATTTTACCCGGAATTTCGCCTTTCTCATGCCTTAAGTTATTTCGTATACTTAATAATCGGCTTTATCGCGAAGTCCATCTGAACCAATATTCCCAAAAATAATAAAGCAAAACAAAAACAATTTTTTCAATTTATGCACTGTTATTTGTGTTATTGCAATACAGTTTCGCAGCTCTTCAAACATTTTCCACATTATGCTTTTAAAGCTAGTAGTTTCCGACCACATTTGCTCGGTTTTTTTCAGTTCTGATTTTAGGCTAGGTTTTATGGAAACTTACTGTGGGTGCATACAGACCACATTTTGTAAATATGTACATATGTATACACTTCAACTGAATTGTGATATTTAATTTTATTTTATAAAGAAAAATGAAATTAATTTGTGCAATTTTTTAAGTTTACTAGATGTAAGACAATTTTTAATTTTCTTTATATATTGCATGCTTTAGTTTTAATTCTTTTTAAGTTAAGTTGTAAAGGTGAAAATAGGCCTCCTGGGGAACCGAGCACCTTAAAAAAAATCGGTAACGCGCCTAAAAGCATACCTCACAGGTGGTGTGGAAAATGCAAGAACAAATATAAATGGAATAATTTTCGAAATTATGAAATGGTTATTGGTATTTTCCATCTCAAAGATGATGACTAGTTTGAACGTTATTTAAGCTGCCTTACACGGTCGATTTTTGTCGTTTAACCAAAATCTACCCGTGTAAATTGAAATTCAACCGTAAAATGTAAGCGTTTTGGCTAGTCGATATCTCAGTCAATTT
Source organism: Rhagoletis pomonella (assembly GCF_013731165.1). NCBI lineage: Eukaryota > Metazoa > Arthropoda > Insecta > Diptera > Tephritidae > Rhagoletis > Rhagoletis pomonella. The sequence continues at coordinate 36,953,629 of NW_023458563.1, forward strand.
TCCAATCGACAGAAATCGACCCGTGTAAAGCCAACTTCAGGAATTTTGTAATTTTCTTTTTTTGCTTGGGCGCCCTTTGAAGATGTGCCAAATTATATTGTCGCCTTAAATACAAAACAACAATCTCTTTAAGCCATCAGGCGCAGCAATTTGTTGATCTTATCCTCACGGCTACCGAAATCACCACCCTCAACGTAGTGATTAGCCTTCTTGCGCCAGCCTCGGGTTGATGTATTGAGCTTGAATAGCAACAGGAAGTTGGTGGCTTTCTTGAAGTCGGTTCCAACAGTAAATATTCCGTGCGCCAAATAATCAACGCACTGAATTTCGTGCGCTTTGCGAAATTTGCGTTCGATCACAAAGCTGTCAGAGATTGGGACACATTGATGGTTGTGCTTGACAATTCAACGTTTGTACATCAATTCACGGACTGATTTAAGATTTGGATAACCCCATATAGGGTTCGGCCTACGTAGCATATTAATGGTTGCCTTGTTCAATTTGATGAACACATCGTTTTAATGTGGCGAAGACGGAACTGTAAAACTTTACGCACTTTTGGTGCAACTTTGTTGATACCGCGGATACGGATCACAAAAGCCAATTTGGATTTTTCAGGCCCGTAGAATTGGCCGCATTTCTTTACCACACAGCGCAACTTCATCTCACGGCGTCCATCACCGAGTTTTCTTGTTTGATATTTCTCAGCATGCACCAAGTTTTCACGTTTACAGAGTGCAATCACAGCAGAGCGCTTTAGTTTACGTTTGATCAGGGTAGCAGTTTGCTGACCTGCTTCTTGCTGAACTTCTGCTTCGACTCGGGGACAGGAGGCAGCTTCCTGGAAGGTTGTCTGCCCTTTGCTTGCGGTTTCTTACCGGCCGTGATGGCAGTCATCTTAACTTGTTACTTAGCACGTTGAAAAGGCGAAAAAAGTTCGCCAAATATTTGGAGCACATCGTAAATGAGCCGCTCGATTTATAACATTTCTATTAAACAATTTAATTAAATACTTTTTAATACATAGATATGCTGCAACCAGGCACTTACTTTTCCAAATTCCAGCCTGCTTATAGGCATTTTCCAAATGCGCCTTCTTTGTTGGCTCAACATATCCTAAATAGACATACATTTACATTAAACAATAGAAATCGGAAAAATTAGTAAATAAAATACTCCCTTCGTTTTGTTTTGTTGTCAAATTTCTGAGAAATGTGAATTCACCACGATGCGATACAGAAGGAACAAGGACCAGGGATGTAATTTTAAGTAAATCTATTATTCAGTGGCAATGCGCAGAGCGTTTGGGGCAGCAATATTAATTTGTATCAAATATAACATTAAATGGTGGTTCTAATACATTTTATGATATTATTAACCAGAGTACATACATTATATGGTATTTATTTCCAAAATTTAAAAAATGTATTTATTTTAAAAACTAAAAATTCAGTACTTTTTACGCTGATATCAACTATATAAATATTATTTGCCGCAATTAGAAAGTAAAGAAGATATAAAAGGTTAAAACAATGTTTGTGATATTTCAAAATATTAATATTTTAATAATAATTAATTTGTAATAATATCAAAATAAAGACAATTAATCTATCTTTAAGTAACGGGTGATTTTTTTGAGGTTAGGATTTTCATGCATTAG
>NW_023458563.1:36955388-36956600 GCF_013731165.1 Rhagoletis pomonella
TGATTAGTAGTTTACAATTCGCGTTCGTTGCATTGATACAAGACACTGTTTCCAAGTGGGCTTTGTACGTCTCCGGTTGTGAATAAGGTGGGATATATACACATCCTATGATTAGGCCACATTTTAGACCCCTGATTTTTACTAGCACTTGCTCTATGTGATCGTGGTCTGTTGCTACCAGTTCAGCACGGATACCCCTCTTGACTGCTACGAATACACCTCCACCACGGTCGTAGCTGCTTGTTAGTTGATCCCTATCCTTTCTAAATATAGCATATGTACCATCGATAACTTCGCCGTCCGAGATAGACGAGTGCAACCACGACTCGCTCACACATATAACATCTGCTTCGAGGCTTGCGGTGGAGGTTAAGAAATCCTTAAGCTTTGTCCGCAACCCCCTTGTATTCTGATAGTAAATTATTAGTTTTTTGGCGCTCTGTCTGCCCGCTTGCGCGTGTGCGGCTTCGGTTTGTCCACCAACCTTGGGATGCCATCAGTGTATTTAATCGTCTTACTGTCCTTCTGGTCTGATTCACTGAGCTCGTTGCGTAACGCCGTTAGATGATCTCGTTGAGCTAGTGTTAGGTCAGGTTTGAATTTCATATTAGACATATTGGAATTTGCTCTCCATAATGATTTAGCAACCGCCTCAGAGGTTGTTTCTATTAGCAGCGGTCGGGGTCTACTACCTGACGGACGGCCAAGCCTACGAAGTTTCTGTGTTGACAAAGTTTCGGTAAATTCCTGTGGGAGGGCAGCAGCTAACTGCTCTCGGTCATCTCTAAGTCTGTCGATGCCATCAGTTTTCGTGGACTCCGGCAAGTTGAGTTGTTTATTTCAGCTATGATGCTATCAGGAATAGCTGGGCGGGAGTCAATGTTATTTATGGTTTTTTCGAGTACGCTAACGCGTTTCTCTACTTCGGAGTACTGTTTCGTGATGGTTTCGGTTTGTTTGTTAATTTTCTTTAACTCAGCCCTAATATCTGCTAAGCTGTTTTCAATGTAATTTTTGAACGGGACGAAGTATTTTTCAAATATGCCTTCAATAGTTTTGGCGGCAGACTCATCACACTCAGCTTCAGACATGTCATTCGATACGTAGACAGTAACCTCACTTATGCAGGCGGTACACTTCCACTTAAGTCCTTTCTTCTTGACGCCCGATGCAATATTCTTAAATTCTTTGCGGTCCAGACCGGTGCATATT
>NW_023458563.1:36956700-36961010 GCF_013731165.1 Rhagoletis pomonella
AAAGCGGACAAAAAACTTTGCCACAATAGCACCTTTTTTATCCGCTTACTACACTCACACAAACGCACAAATTGCCCGCATTTCACCATACATACAACAATACTTCATTTTAGCCATATATGTCAAAATATCGCTAAATATATCACTAAAAACATATATTTTATTCATTATAATGTAAACAATTGGTAGTAGTGCACTTTAGCGGAACCAGGTCAAAATGGACGGAAAAAGTTCGAGAGTGGTATCAATCGACGCGTCTTAACGCCAGTAATAACAATCCGAGACCGGAAATTAAGATTTTTAATTCATTAAAGAGTTAGTTGCAAAAAACACTTGTACTTTCCGCACTATGTTTTGATGAATTTCACGGAAGTCATTGGAATAAATGAACTCAATTTAACACGTATTTATTAGTTTTTATACATCTGTGATGTTTTAAGTGTACACTTTCGCGGAATTCTGTATTTAATAGCATATTCCGATGGTGAAAATCCGCACAACAATCTTGTGTAGTTAATATAAATAAGATGGAGGAAAACTGGTTGTTGTTGTTGTAGCAGCATACAAGCTCCCCAAAGGGTTTTTGGGGATCGTTGCTGGAGTGACAGTCCTTGGCCAAATATAAATCTGGGTCGTTCCGGTTACGTAGACCCGACTGTCGTGGGAACGGAAACTGATGCTGCCACTCTATTAATACAATTTGTGCTAAGTTTGTCTAAGCGCGGACGAAGGCCGCGTACGCAAAAAGGTGTTTCGCCCCTTTTCTTTGGCAACACAGAAAGGAGAATTCTACGTTGTGAGGGTTATATCCCTAAGCGCGGCCGAAGGCCTCCTACGCAGAAAGGTGTTATCTGCAAAAGATGTTCAGCCGCTTTTCTTTGGCAACACAGGAAGGAGAATACGTAGTGAGAGTTATAATCCCTAAGCTCGGCCGAAGGCCGCCTACGTAAAAAGGAGTTGGACGCACAAAAACTTTTTTTAAAAAAGTGGCAGCAGCAATTTACCTCCATTTTATTTTTAATAGTGGCAACACTAGTTTTCCTCCATCTTATTTATATTAACTTCACGAGACTGTTGTGCGGATGTTCAACATTGCAATATTCCAATTTAATATAGAATTTCGTAAAAATGTACACTTAAAACATCACAAATGTATAAAAACTAATGAATACGTGTTCAGTTGAGTTCATTTACTCCATTTATTTGCGTCAAATTCATCAAAACATAGTGCGAAAAGTGCAAGTGTTTTTTGCGAATAACTCCTTAATGAATTAAAAATGTGAATTTCCAGTCTCGGATTATTGTTGTTCGCATTAAAACGCATCGACTGATACCCCTCTTGAATTTTTTTCATCAATTTTTGCCTGGTTCCGCCAAAGTGCACTTTTACCAAACAATTTCGGTGTGTTCAACGCAAAATTCACCTGCTGATGTGCGGTATTGCCACTCAACCTAAATGGAATAAATATTGATTATGTTTATACGCAGTTCAGACTGTTATGTGCAATAATTAACTGTGGAAATAACTAAATATTTAAAAATTCTCATTTTATAACGAAGTACCAACTTTTATATTATATATGGCGCGATTTTTACTACAGATTTTCATTATATATCGAAGTATCGATTATTATGAAAAAAGCGGCGCGGGCGAAAATTTGTAATAAAACATCGCGCGATTTTTTATTACAAATTCTCATTATATATCGAAGTATCGCTTTTTATTGAAAAAGGGAAAATTTTAGTGAAAATCGACCCGAAAAAAAATTTTGCATCTAGGGGAGTTTGATTCTAAAAGTGAAGACCCCAACCCGCGCCCACTTATAGTTTATAAGTAATTTGTTGTTAAAGTTGCGAAATTCACCAAATATGTTGATGCAAATTGCATCGATTTTATCACCAATAAATAAAATAAAAATAAAATTTAATATACAACGCTTTTATAAATGGACTAAAAAGTAGAAAATAATATTTCTCAGTCCCACAGAATTTGTTTTGATAACTTTTGATTTTGAAATTTTAGCAAGTCATTATAAACAATTAATGGCATTGAAAACGAAAAACGTGGAGCGCATGCAGTACAAAGCATTCGATTTCATTGACAATAGTCAAACTACATAACATTCTACAGCGAAAGTACAAATTTGAGATCGATTTTAAGCGGTCGTTATTCATATTCCCACATACATACATATGTTACTTTTCATATCAATTCAAGTGTATTACATGCGCCCCACGCTTTTCATTTTCAATGTCATTAATACTTTATAATGGTCGGCCGCTGTGTAGTGGTAAGCAGTGTGCGTTTTCACTCATCAGCTCCTGGGTTCAAGCCCTGGTCAAAGCAACATCTCAAAAAATATAGAAAAAGGTTTTTTCTTAACAGCGGTCGTCCCTCGGCAGGCAATGGCAAACCTCCGAGTGTATTTCTGCCATGAAAAACAGCTTCTCATAAAAATACAATCGCCGTTCGGAGTCGGCGTAAAACTGTAGGTCCCTTCGCTTTGTGTGACAACATCAAGGCGCACACCACAAGTCGGAGGAGAAGCTCGGCCAAACACTAACATATGTGTAAGCGCCAATCTATTATTATTATTATTATTATTATTATTAATACTTTATGACTTTTGCTAAAATTTCAAAATCAAAAGTTACCAAAACAAATTCTGTGGGACTGAGAAATATTATTTTCTACTTTTTAGTCCATTTATAAAAGCGTTGTATTTTAAAAAGTTTTTATTTATTTTCTACTTTTTAGTCTTGTCTGTACAAAATTTTGTAATAGATATTAAAATAATTCAACTTGCAGTGAAAGAGAACAGAGGACTATGTTGTTTGCTCACATTTAGTATAAACATACATATGTACATACACACATATAGCAGAAGTTTATTTCATTTAAAGAAATGGCGTGTCGTCCATTTCCGCTGTGACGTATATAAATAGTGCATATATTTAGGCGCAATATTTACCACATATAGCAGAAGTTTATTTCATTTAAAGAAATGGCGTGTCGTCCATTTCCGCTGTGACGTATATAAATAGTGCATATATTTAGGCGCAATATTTAACTTCTTCTGGCGGGGCGACATCTAGAGTCTTCTAATTGTATCTCCTTGATATGATGCCTACAACGGGGTTCATATCTAGACTAGGTTGATATACTGAATTTGCCATAAATAGCTTTGCTACATTTATAGTATATGGTGGTCTGGACATACAACATTGGAAGTTGATAAAAGCGTTGTAAAAAGTGCGTGAAATAGATAAATGTGACTTAAATGTAAGTACTTTTATTAAATATAAAAAAGTGTTACCATGCCTCCTACTCCAAATCACGTTCCATTACCCAGACTTCTTATCTCATTGGTGACTCGTAGCTTGCCACCATTGGCGAAGTTTCCGACTTAGGAGTAATTTTTGATGCTAGATTTCTTTTTCACAGCCACTTAAATTATACCATTGCAAAGTCATATTCAATGCTTGCATTTATCCGTCGATTTAGCTCTGACTTCACTGATCCATATACCATAAAACTACTATACACTACCCTTGCTCGTTCTAAGATCGAGTACGCTGTCTTCATCTGGCGACCATATTGTGAATGTCATATCAACAGAATTGAACGTATCCAAAAATCTTTTATTCGTTATGCTCTACGCTCTCTACATTTCGTTGACCCTTTCCTATCTTACACTGCTAAATGCATGCTTATAAACCTTAAATCACTGCACATTAGGAGGATTATTCTTTCTCTTACTTTCGTTTTTGACATTATACGGGGTGCGATTGACTCGCCGTTCTTACTCGAACGGATTACATTTAAGGGGGGACTGAACTACGCTCAACAAACTCTGCGCTCGATGCAGGCGTTCCCCTGTCCTCGAGCAAGCACCAACTGAAATCAACATGTTCTGTCACAAAACAGATCTGGCCAATTATAAACGAAAAACGATCTAAAACTCTCATACAAATTGACCACCCCATTATTAGCACAGTTGTAGGTATAATTACAGGGCACTGCTTAATGGGAGCGCATGCTAGGCGAATGGGTTATCCCGCAAACGATTTCTGTCGTGCCTGCAGGGACGAGGAGGAAGTGGAGAGTGTAGAACACTATCTCTGCCACTGCCCAGCCCTGACAAGGTCAAGACTTGGTATTTTTAGTCAACATACTTTTCGGTGTTTAGCCGATCTCGACTCTGTGGACGTCCGCGAGGAAAGTGCTATCACAATGGGTCGAAATGGCCTAAGTGCGTCTCTCTGCCGTTCCGTGCGGAGTGACAACCACCGTAACCTAACCTAACCTA
>NW_023458563.1:36961110-36972235 GCF_013731165.1 Rhagoletis pomonella
AAACCTTCCTGTGACAAAGTACGCCACAATCGTCTCAAGCTTTGAATGTTGATAAGCCAACCTTTGATAACGGAAAAAGTGTTCGTGATATCTCGTCCGACAATGTCATGAACAACTATTGAATAAAGGTTTCTTTGGGCTTCGAGCAAAAATTATAGTTGGTCTGTGGTTCCTGAATAAGGTTGGCCATGTTTTCTTAGGGCCCCAATCGCTTTAGTATTAAAGATATTAAAGAGTTGGTCGAAAAAAAGAACGAATTCGGCAGATTGAGAAGTATTAAGGTTTCCGGTACTATATAAAGATAGCATTGCACTAGCAACCGTATTGCTGAGTACTTGAGCAGCTAGACGAACACTCATTTTTTCAAAAGACGTGGGACTATGATGTGCCGTTGTCAATTTAGGCGCACATCGTATACCGCGATGGGAATCCTGTTGATGAAAATGCAGAATGTCTGTCCATTTGACAGGATGTCAGGATAAATAGATAAATATACAAGCTCAACGCGCTAATTTAGGTATACTTGTATGTATATACCTGTTGCTCGTCTGGCATATACTCCAACTGCGAAAATAATGACAATTATATGACAAGTTACTTTCGGTAACTCACGAATGAAGTTTGGAATGCAATTTCTCAAAAACACGACTACAGATTTTCTCCAAAGTGTCGGAGAATGCTATGTACTAGTTCATGAAATTCTTAAATAATCTTATTTTTTTTAGTTTAGTGTCAACCATTTATGAGTTTAATAAAATTTTGTCGTATACGACATTTGTCAAAAAATTTGCAGTCAGTTTTAATGTTATACGTTAAAATGTGATACAAATTTTTATAAATTAACCATACTTTTTACTAATCAGCCTAATCGTGAGTTTCGCCCGAACAAAATTTCGCCAACAATTTTTTCATCCACCAGTGGTGAATACACGCAAACGAAAAGTGAAAAAGTGACCCTGTTCTAGAAAATGAAACTCATGACAAAGCTGATATGTCCGAAACTAAAGAAGAACAGATAACTCTATTTGAAAGATCTTGATTAGTTTAGTACGACAGCAATACTAACGCACTTTGTACCAAATATCCGAAAACATTTTGGTTAATTACTCGGAAACTGAAGAAGATATCCAAAAACCACAAATTGTCAAAATGACGCTTCCGGCAATTTTCCATCCAAGCGACGATATTTGAATAGGTTTGTATAGTTACCAATAGTCAGTACTAATTTGTACTGGAACCAGCAAATTTTTACTAGAAAAGTGTATGATAACTAATGCGACCAACCGTACTTCTTTTGGAAGTACAGCACTTCTTTTTTCCCTCTTGTACTTCGTACTTCGAAGTACAGTCAATTGTACTTTTTTGCGATATTTTGTACTTCGGGAGGGAGATTCTGTAACCAGTTAGCGACAATTTTCGGATCGCTATCGCACTTTTTGACGCATGATATAAATGTTTTTGCGTTAAAAAGTACGATAGCGATTCGAAAATCGTCGCTAACTGGTTACAGAATCTCCCCCCAGGTCCTGTTCTTCTCCGTTCTTCTGGACATTCGTCACATGGCCGGGCGATAAATTCGTTTAAACCATTATAGTCGCCGGGGCCTCATATCTGCGCAGCTGTAAAGGGCTCAGAAGGTGTCGTGCACTTGGTTGGATCCATGCATGAGGACCGGGTACATCCCCAAGCCTTGGAGGGTAGTCAGTGTTGCGTTCATCCCGAAGGCCGGAAATGGTTATCATGTTTCTTCAATCAGTCACTGTCTTTCAAGAGCTCAATATGCTTATTGCAAGAAAAGGTCGGTAAATACCGCCCTGGACACATTGGTAAAGTCGTCAGAGGAATCCTTCACGCATGAAGATTATGCAGTAGGAGCCTTTCTTGATATCAATGGAGCCTTCAACAATCTCACTCCAGAGGCAATAGTCAAGTATATTCATAATCTGGGGGTTGAGACCAACCTACTAAGCTTACTTCGTGACAGAACTGTCGCGGCGGAGTGAACCAGGTAACTAGGTGCACTCAGAAAAAGGTTTAGTTATAATAACCAAGATTTGGTTATAGTGACAAAGTGGCATAGTTGGATATGGCGAAATAAATATCTAGTTCACGAAAGTCTGCAATTTACTTGAGCCTTCTAGTTGAGACAAATGTATATTTGTTAATAATTACAAAACGACTACCTTGAGTGGACAATATTGTTAGTTGCATAAAATCATTGTTGAGCAAATATAAACAATGCTTTGGTTGATACAAGTTTTCAATTAATTTTATGAACTTGCTGTAGACGTGAATCAGCTAACCGTTTATTATTGGAAAAAAAGTTTCAGTTTGACACAAATAAAAAATTACTCGATGGTTGTTGTGTTTACTTCTTTTATTTGCATATATTAAGCATAAAAAATACAAACATATTTACATAAATAGTTACTAGTGTAAATAATACATATGTATATGGTGGTAAGAATTTCCTAAAAAGAAACGATTAAACAGGAATAGTCGTGCGAAAACCCAGGTCAATATCTGCTGGAAGTGCTGGTTTAAGTATACTGCTTTGCGTTTTCCTTGGCTAAATAGATACTTTCTAATTATAATTCACATGAATTACATATCCACTGAGAAACGCCGGTTGGCATCAAACTTTATATTGTTACGATTATCCTCGAAACCTTGAGGGATTTCCCAAATATACTCGGGCTCGTATCGCTGGATTGTTAAATAAAGGCTAACGATGACCAAATGGTAGTACAATTAACTTTATTGTACAACAAACAATTTTACAATACTTGCTAATACAGTAAAAACACTACAATACTTGTTAAAGCAATTACAACGCTTTACCGAACTTGTTACACATAATTAAACTTATAGCTTGCTTATTCGCAACTCGCTTCTCTGCTCACTTTACTTGTGGCTTGCTGACTTGTAACTAACTCACCTCGCTGTGGCGGCGCCCTTATATACCTGCGCTGGCACTTATGGCAACTCTAGAACATTCTGAAGTTTATCGCTCATTCTCTTTCTCTCGCTGTTCGCAGTGTTCATCCAACTTGACGTTTCTCTTTGTGGAACATTCTACGTCCTTCCTCGAACATTCTGCCTATTTCTCGTTGTTCGCTTTGTGTTGCCGCAGTATTTGCCACAATATTTTTAAATAACCATACCCGCACCGAAACAACTCGCGGCGATGGCAAAACTGAAACTGAGACAAACAAGCCTGGGCATGTCATAGCACACACTTTTCTTTCTCTACCCAGCGCAGTGATCGACATGCCATAGCTTACTGAGCGCTCTGTAACCACACGCGTGTTTCACCCGTATACGAACAGCGGTAGCGGAGCAATGATTTCCACGCACACAGTCTCACACACTGAGAAACGCCGGTTGGCATCAAACTTTATATTTGGGGTGTTCACAGTTCGTTCCAAATAGTGTCTCAAAATGTAGACGTCTACATTTTAAGACGTTTTCTAACCGTAAAATCTGTGGTGTTGTTGTTTCCCATACAAAATTGGAAAACGACGCCGTCTACATTTTGTCACACTCAAAGGTATGTTTTTTACGCGTCAACTTTTTGCAACCTCGCACCAGGGTTGCATTATGGCAATACTAATCACATTTTTTTTTATTTATTGGCACGTTTTCTGTATTTGCATATAATTTGAGCGCAATTTCTGATGAAAAGAAACAAATCAAGGAAAAGAAATAACAAATATTACGAATTGGTAATTAAGTTAAATAATTACAATTTTTCAGAAACAAAATCGAAAGGCGACATATAAAAAATGCACGCAAGGAAGAAATGTCTGGCAACACCAGCAAAGTTTTGAGACGATTTTGCGACTGCTGCTAGAAAGGGGTGCTCACAGTTTGATGCTAAAAATGTCTCAAAATGTAGACGTCTACATTTTCAGACACAATTTGGAACGAACTGTGAACACCCCAATTGTTACGATTATCCTCGAAACCTTGAGGGATTTCCCAAATATACTCGGGCTTGTATCGCTGGATTGTTAAATAAAGGCTAACGATGACCAAATGGTAGTACAATTAACTTTATTGTACAACAAACAACTTTACAATACTTGCTAATACAGTAAAAACTCTACAATACTTGTTAAAGCAATTACAACGCTTTACCGAACTTGTTACACATAATTAAACTTATAGCTTATAGCTTATAGCGGAGCAATGATTTCCACGCACACAGTCTCATTCATTGAATCGTTTTTATGCAATGATCGGCATACTAGCGCATTCAAACGATTCAATAAGTGGGACTGTGTGCATTGCTTAGCTGGCGCTCTTCGTATGTGAAACACACATGAGCTCAGAGAGCGCTGATCATTATTCAGGGGGTGCTCATAAGCATGAATATATTCCGCTCTCAAACCAAATCGATCAACTAAGATTTGGTAACTATGACTAATCCATGTGTTGAAAGAAAGCTTATCTGTATTAGCAGAGCTTAATGGCATCCTTTTATGAACCATACTTTAAGTTGAATGGAATTTGTAGAAATATGCTTCAAAAAAATATTTATTAGTATTTACCAAACCCTTCAACTAAATTAACGATTTTGTACAACCTAGATGAATATTAGAAGCTTTAATATATTTAGTTATAATTACCAACCCATGGTAATAGTTCCCAATCCTTGGTCACAGTTCCCAAATATTGCCAAATTTCGGGAACTGAATATCTTTAGTTGTCGAAACTAATCCTTTTTCTCAGTGTGGACGATCAACGACAGCGGAAGCCTAACATTGAGGAAAGGTGCGATTGGTATTCATGCGTTGAGACTAGACATTTCGACTGATCCTTTTGGATCAGCAGTCAAGAGGAAGTTGAAGTGGAATCATCTCCACACTTTCTTTTAGACTCTCCAACCTTCGCGAGGCTTCTTCTTCTTCTTCTTATTTGGCGCTGTAACCGCCTAAGCGATTTTGGCCGAGTCCAAAACAGCACGCCAGTCATTTCTCTTCTGTGCTAACTGACGCCAATTGAAAATGCCAAGTGAAGCCAAGTCCTTCTCCACCTGGTCTTTCCAACGCAGAGGAGGCCTTCCTCTTCCTCTGTTCCCAGCATCGCGGCCCGCGTTGAATATTTTCAGAGCAGGAGCGTTTCTGTCCATCCGAACGACATGGCCAAGCCAGCGGAGCCGCTGAATTTTAATTCGCTGCACTATGTCTATATCGTTGTAAAGCTCATACAGCTCATCGTTAAATCGTCTGCGATATTCGCCATCACCAACGCGTAAAGGTCCGTAAATCTTTCGCAGAATCTTTCTCTCGAAAACTCCAAGAGCCGCCTCATCAGATGCTTTCATTGTCCATGCTTCGCGAGGCTTACACTGAGAAAAAGAATTAGTTTCGACAACTAAAGATATTTAGTTCCCGAATTTTGACAATATTTGGGAACTGTTACCAAGGATTTGGAACTATTACCATGGGTTGGTAATTATAACTAAATATATTAAAGCTTCTAATAGTCATCTAGGTTGTACCAAATCGTTAACTTAGTTGAAGGGTTTGGTAGATACTAATAAATATTTTTTGAAGCATATCTCTACAAACAAACATCCATTAAACTTAACGTATGGTTCATAAAAGGGTGTCATTAAGCTCTGATTATACAGATAAGCTTTCTTTCAACACATTGTTTAGTCATAGTCACCAAATCTTAGTTGAGGCAACCACGATTTGGTTTGAGAGCGGAACATATTCATGCTTGATAGCCACCCCTTATTAATGCTGAGCGCTCTCTGAGCACCTGTGAGTTTCACATACGAAGAGCGCCAGCTGAGCAATGCACACAGTCCCACTTATAGAATCGTTTGAATGCGCTAGTATGCCGACCATTGCATAAAAACGATTCAATGAATGAGACTGTGTGCGTGGAAATCATTGCTCCGCTACCGCTGTTCGTATATGGGTGAAACACGCGTGTGGTCACAGAGCGCTAAGTGAGCTATGGCATGTCGATCACTGCGCTAGGTAGAGAAAGAAAAGTGTGTGCTATGACATGCCCAGACTTGTTTGTCTCAGGATCAGTTTTGCCATCGCCGCGAGTTGTTTCGGTGTGCGCATAGTTATTTAAAAATATAAAGCTTGATGCCAACCGGGGTTTCTCAGAGGATATATAATTCATGTGAATTATAATTTGAAAGTATCTATTTAGCCAAGGAAAAATCAAAGCAGTATACTTAAACCAGCACTTCCAGCAGATATTGACCTGGGTTTTCGCACGACTGTTCCTGTTTCATCGTTTCTTTTTAGGAAATTCTTACCACCATATACATATGTATTATTTACACTAGCAACTATTTATGTAAATATGTATGTACATGTTTTTTATGCTTTATATATGCAAATAAAAGGAGAAAGTAAACACAACAACCATCGAGTAAATTTTTATTTGGGTCAGACTGAAATGTTTTTCCAATAATAAACGGTTAGCTGATTCAAGTCTACAGCAAGTTTACAATATTAATTGAAAACTTGTATCAACCAAAGCATTGTTTATATTTGCTCAACAATGATTTTATTCAACTAACAATATTATCCACTCAAGGTAGTCGCTTTGTAATTATTAACAAATATACATTTGTCCCAATCAGAAGTCTCAAGTAAATTGCAGAATTTCGTGAACTAGATATTTATTTCGCCATATCCAACTATGCCACTTGGTCTTTATAACCAAATGTTGGTAATTATAACTAAACCTTTTTCTGAGTGTAGATGGAAACATTTTGACTCGCACTTGTGAACAAATACTTAGCTCTCAGGGATCAAAATTAGCCGCATTCGAAATTTAGTAATCGGCTCACGGCGTTAACTTAACCCAACGTAACCTGTACTTCTTTGAGCTATGAAATAGTTGGTCACATTAATGATAACCCAAAAAATTTGCAAGAGAGCACTGAATCGAGAGCGTAACGACACGAGAGCTGCAAATTCTTGCTAGTGAAATTTTTACTAGCAGAAATTAGCTAGCAGAAGAAGAAGAAGAATAAATGTCAAAAGCCCCCATTTGTTGAATTGGTTTAGCACAAACCAAGGCGAATTTATCAAAGGTGGTGTTACTAGCTCAGCTGATTTTGTGTATGTGTTTCAATGCACGGCTTCTGATATCAAATTGAAAAATTTTGTTTGAATTTCTACACACACTCTTACAGATTTTGACAGTTTATGCCGCCAAAGCAAAAACAAAATATATGTAAATTTTTGTTTTTGTACTCCTGCTATCACCTTATATTGATTTGCCTTGGCACAAACAAAAGTAAAATGAGTGTAAATAAAAATATTAATGATGTACTGGACAGTGTAAGTGTTTGTGTGTAAAGCAAAGAGTTTAAAACTGATTTATAAATAGTAAAATGTTTACAGCAGATTGTCAAAGCAGTGCAACAACTGTTCACTTGCAAGTTTTTGCTAGTTTTGTGTTCAATAACTTCTTCTGCTAGTTTTCTCTTCTTCTCAATTTTACGCTCTATTTTACTGGAGAAGTTACTATACAAACCTACAATTTATTTAAAATAAATCTATTAGCCCTATCTCCAATTCCATGTAAATAAATCTCCCCAGTGCTTAAATAATTTTCACCACATTAAATAGCTGCACAACACCCTAGTGTTGCAAGCCACGCTTTTTCGGCAATTAGGGTGTTGTGCAGCTATTTAATGTGGTGAAAATTATTTAAGCACTGGAGAGAAATGTTCATATGGAATTAGAGATAGGACTGATAGATTTATTTTAAATAAATTGTGAATCTGCGATAATATCTTTTCAGCAGATGAATATACTTTTTAACCTTTTTCCCGAAAATTTACATACAGGCTCGAAAATATGCGAGTAACATTCAAATATCGTCGCTTGGATGGAAAATTGCCGGAAACGTCGTTTTGACAATTTGTGGTTTTTGGATATCTTCTTTAGTTTCCGAGTAGTTGACTAAAATGTTTTCGGTTATTTGGTACAAATTGCGTTAGTATTGCTGTCGTACTAAACTAATCAAGATCTTTCAAATAGAGTTATCTGTTCTTGTTTAGTTTCCGACATATTCAGCTTTATCGTAAGTTTCCTTTTGCTAGAACTGAGTCACTTTTACACTTTTCGTTTGCGTGTATTCACTACAGGTGGATGAAAAAATTGTTGGCGAAATTTTGTTCGGGCGAAACTCACGATTAGGCTGATTAGTAAAAAGTATCGTTAATTTATAAAAATTGTTATCACATTTTGGCGTATATCATTGAAACTGACTGGAAATTTTTTTGACAAATGTCGTGTATGACAAAATTTTATTAAACTCATAAATGGTTGTCACTAAACCAAAAAAAATAAGATAATTTAAGAATTTCGTGAACTAGTACATAGCATTCCTCCGACACTTTGGAGGAGATCTGTAGTCGTGTTTCTGAGAAGATTCGTTCCAAACTTCAACCGTGAGTTACCGAAAGTAACTTGTGACAATCTTTTATCCAGGCGACGATATAACATTTAACTAAAATATTCATCTAAGTAAATTATAATTGTCATTATTTTCGCAGTTGGAGTATATGCTAGACGAGTAACAGGTATATACATACAAGTATACCTAAATTAGCGCGTTGAGCTTGTATATTTATCTCTCTCTAACACATTAATTCTATATACGTCAGCACCAACGCCCGACAAAGTTATGTCTGTATTTAATAATGGCTCTATGAAAAAATATTGATGAAATGTATTCGTAGATTTTTATTTACTTCATTTCATACATTAGTATAGATCTGAATGTTTTTTACTAAATACCAGGAATAAATATTTAATAAAAAACTATTTCATTTAAGCTTAACCAACTTTTAGATGCTGGGAGCTAATTTTGGAACGTTTATTAGTATAGATCTGAATGTTTTTTACTAAATACCAGGAATTAATATTTAATAAAAAACTATTTCATTTAAGCTTAACCAACTTTTAGTTGCTCGGAGCTAATATTGGAACGCTCAATGAAATATTTTCATAGACGGTAAATGCAACCCTGGGCGCATCATTAATGAGCTGAAAGACCAAAACAAATAAAAAAAATCCATCTGATCCAATATTCCCAAAAATTATAAAAGCAAAACAAAAACAATTTTTCCAATTGATGCACTGGTATTTTTATTATTGCAATACAGTTTCAGCTCTTCAAACATTTTCCACATTATGCTTTTAAAGCTAGTAGTTTCCGACCCCATTTGCTCGTTTTTTTCAGTTCTGAATTTAGGCTAGGTTTTATGGGAACTTACTGTGGGTGCATACAGACCACATTTTGTAAATATGTTCATACATATATATGTATACACTTCAACTGAATTGTGAGATATTTAATTTTATTTTATAATGAATAATGACTAGATGTAAGACAATTTTTAATTTCCTTTATATATTGCATGCTTTAGTTTTAATTCTTTTTAAGTTAAGTTGTAAAGTTGTAGGCCTCCTGAGGAACCGAGCACCTTAAAAAAATCGGTAACGCGCCTAAAAGCATACCTCACAGGTGGTGTGGAAAATGCAAGAACAAATATAAATGGAATAATTTTCGTAATTATTAAATGGTTATTGGTATTTTCCATCTCAAAAGTGATCATTAATTTAAACGTTATTTAAGCTGCCTTTACACGGTCGGTTTTTGTCGGTTAACTAAAATCTACCCATGTAAATTGCAATTCAACCGTAAAATGTAAGCGTTTTGGCTGGATTTTCCAATCGACAGAAATCGACCCGTGTAAAGTCAACTTTAGGAATTTTTTAATTTGCTTTTGTTTTTGCTTGGGCGCCTTTTGAAGATGTGCCAAAGAATTTGTCGCCTTAAATACAAAAAACAAATTCTTTAAGCGATCTTGCGCAACGGTTTGTTGATGTTATGCTCACGGCTACCGAAAACACCAACCTCAACGTAGTGATTAGCCTTCTTGCGCCAGCTCGGTTGGATGTGTTGAGCTTGAATGGCATCAGGAAGTTGGAGGCTTTCTTGAAGTGGGTTCCAACAGTGAATATTTCGTGCGCCAAATAATCAACGCACTGAATTTCGTGCGCTTTACGCAATTTGCGTTCGATCACAAAGCTGTCAGAGATTGGGAAAGGTTGATGGTTGTGCTTGACAATTCCACGTTTGTACATCAATTCACGAACTGATTTAATATTTGGATAACCCCATATAGGGTTCGGAATACGTAGCATATTAATGGTTGCCTTGTTCAATTTGATGAACAAACCGTGTTTATTGTGGCGAAAACGGATCAACAGTAAAACTTTACGCTCTTTTGGTGCAACTTTGTTGATACCGCGGATACGTATCACAAAAGTCATTTTGGATTTGGCGCAACTTCATCTCACGGCGTCCATCACCGAGTTTTCTTGTTTGATTTTCTCGGCATGCACCAAGTTTTCACTTTTACGGAGTGTAATCGCAGCAGAGCGCTTTAGTTTACGCTTGATCAGGGTAGCAGTTTGCTGGCATGCTTCTTGCTGAACTTCAGCTTCGACTCAGGGACAGGAGGCAGCTTCCTGGAAGGTTGTCTGCCCTTTGCTTGCGGTTTCTTACTTAGCCCATTGAAAAGGCGAAAAAAAAGTTCGCCAATTGTTTATAGCACATCGTAAATAAGCCACTCGATATATACCATTTGTATTAAACAATTTAATTAAATACTTTTTAATACATAGATATGCTGCAACCAGGCACTTACTTTCCAAATTCCATCCTGTTTATCGGCATAATTTTCCAAATATGCCAGCTGCTTCATTACTAATAACCCCATTTTCAAACTGCGCCTTCTTTGTTGCCTCAACATATACTAAAAAGACATGAATTTACATTAAACAATAGAAATCGCAAAAATTAGCAAATAAAATACAAGCTTTGTTTTGTTTTGTTGTCAAATTTCTGAGAAATGTGAATTCACCACGATGCGATACAGAAAGAACAAGGACCAGGGATGTAATTTTAAGTAAAACTATTATTCAGTGGCAAGGCGCAGAGCGTTCAGGGCAGCAATATTAATTTGTATCAAATATAACATTAAACGGTGGTTCTAATACATTTTTTGATTCTATTGTGGCGAATACTGCGGCAACACAAAGCGAACAGGAGAAATAGGCAG
>NW_023458563.1:36972245-36991571 GCF_013731165.1 Rhagoletis pomonella
GAGAAATAGGCAGAATGTTCGAGGAATGACGTAGAATGTTCCACAAAGAGAAACGTCAAGTTGGATGAACACTGCGAACAGCGAGAGAAAGAGAATGAGCGATAAACTTCAGAATGTTCCAGAGTTGCCATAAGTGCCAGCGCAGGTATATAAGGGCACCGCCACAGCGAGGTGAGTTAGTTACGAGTTACAAGTCAGCAAGCTACAAGTAAAGTGAGCGGAGAATTGAGTTGCGAATAAGCAAGCTATAAGTTTAATTGTGTTAACAAGTAGTAAAGCGTGTAAAGTATTGTAAATTGTTTGTTGTACAATAAAGTTAATTGTACTACAATTTGGTCATCGATTGCATTTATTTAACAATCCAGAGATACGAGCCGAGAGATTTGGGAAATCCCTCAAGGTTTCAAAGATAATCGTAACATTATTAACTAGAGCACATATATTATATGCTATTTCTTTCAAAAATTAATATACTATATGAACTTTTTTTTTTTCAAATATTTCTTAAGTTTCTTTCATGAGTGCTGAAAAGCAACCATGCGCTTAAGAAATTGTGTGGTACCTAAAATTTCACATCTGGAAACTTTATCCCCATAAAGGACTTCACCACAGTTTTTTACTGGATATACTGACCCTAGAAGAATTGTGTGATGGAAACTAACACATTCTCATTTCTCTTACTAACCCATATGCAAATTTTGCGTGGGTTAAAAAGAGACCATAAAATAAGGCCATAAGTTGGAGGAAGATGGAAGAATTTGTACACAAATGTTTACATCAGATTTTTCACACTGCCCTTTAGAATTTGATAGAAAATTGTAGGTAGCCAGTGACAGAAATCTCTATCAGTCTTGCCACTCAAATGATTTGTCAAATGATAGTCACTGTTCTTGCAGGGGAGGTTGGTTATGTTGATGTGTTCTGTGTCGTTCATGTAACAGAGTGCGTAAACTTATAAGATTATCTGCTTGATAAAGTTATCGGTTTAGATGAATACCACTAATGTGTTTGTATGGCAGTCTGCACACGGGTCGTATAGCTTTAGACGGGTATTAGAAGCTACAAACGAAAGTTTAACGCTTTGATGCCGCACACGTGCATTTAACTGGAGGGCTGTATACGAGTCGTCAGCTTGACGAATTCGTCAAAGCAAGCTAGCTGCAAATCGCTTGGCGTACAGCAGTGTTGGTAGCCAGGCGTACATACGCTTAGAAAAGAGAAAGAAGAAGAAGTTTGTTTACAATTTTCTGTGTGCGTGCATGCATTTCATTAAAAAAAAAAAACGATAAAACAATAAAATTCGTGCAAATAATAGAAAAATAACTGTTAATTAATTAAAGAAATAATAATTTTGCATCAATTAACATTTTTTGCCTGATACTTTGACTCTTTGAAGTTCTCTCGTGGGCAGATCTTGGGCCGTAGAGGAATTGTTGCTGCATAAAAAATTTTATACGCGTCTAAGGCTATACGAACCGTGCTCAGACTGCCTAATAGTCCGAACACAAAGAAAACGACGAGCTACAGACCACAGCTGTCAAATTTTTTTAACACGTACTCTTATGTAAATAATTATTTTGGTGACGACCCGGCTACGCGACGGGTGTGGTTGTGGCCAGATTAGATCTATTTATATTTTTCCGGCGACAGATAAGGTTCTTCCTCTTCTTTTATGTCAAACTCATACAAACTCATGATGTTGCTGTCGCGTTCAAAAAAATCATGTCGTCATCGACAAAGCGTTAAGAGAATGAAGATAAAAAATTGGAAGCTGTGGCCCGTAGTTCGTCGTTTTCAATGTGTTCCGAACCTAAATCGTTTGAATTTCATGCGACAGTGGTGAGCCCTGGCTGGCAGGGTACTGTGTACATTCCACACAAAAGTCGATGCATCGAAAAAAAAATACATCGATATATCGATTTATATCGGAAATTCCAAAACATCGGTTTTGTTCGATACATCGAATAGCAAACATCAATGTTTCCGGTGCATCGATGTTTTTCTTGCATTCCTAGCCACTGCTAATTTGTAGTACGGATATAGAGAACGCGCACGTTGTTGTATTTATATCAAATATAGAAAAATTGTAAGTTCGTTGTTTCTGCAATTATCTTTAATAAATATCGTATTGTTTTGCTAAAATTTTTGAAAAACAAAAAAGTTATGCAACTTAGGCATTGAATTGCATTGTTGTCTTAATCGCTCTTCATTGTCGAAGTGTTACGTGCGTCAAATTTAGCGATAAATGCATGTTCCTACATTCATATATGGGCTTGGTGTTCTAGGTGTGCTGTCTTCTGCGATTGTATTTTTCCTTGGGCCGTGCAAAAAATAATGATAGATAATGATAATGATAAAGATCAGACTTTTTTGGGGTACATTACATTAGTAATCATAAAGCCTTTCATTACAGTTTTGAATCCTAAAGATTACCTATATGTGTAGATATTCATATGCATTAAGTAAGCAGCTGGAAAACGCAAAGGTTGAGCATTGCAAATCTAAGCTAATACATATGCATGTGCTATTCGAATATGGCCCCATGATATATATTTAATTTGAATCCGCTTAAGCGACTCGTATATAAATGGCATTGACGATAAATATATTATTAGAAACGAAAGCCAATGAATCAACTATTATAAGGTTGCCAAACAGTAACCTTGGTAGTATTCAAATACAGTAACAAAGCAAAACTGTAACATGGTGTAAAATTTTTTAATTCAGCCACCGCTATCTTTCCAAGTTCTAGCGACTTTCATACTTTTATTGTATATTCTTATTGGTACACTCCTACTCCCTCTCTCATAACGATTTGAAGTCAATCCAACAACAATAAACAAACCAGCAGACAAATATGTAAGTTAAGACAAATGTTACAGGGGAAAACTTTCCAATACGGGGAAAAAAACAAAAATGAGGGGGTTTAGAGCGGCTTTTTGTGATTGTAAATCTGAAAACCCCACCCTCCGGAGGGTTATACTTTTTATGAAAATTGAATTTTAAGTTGCAAAAAATGTCAACTTCGACCTCACTTTTTGCTTTGTAAACCAATTGTACTACAATGTCGGTGCTGCTACACAACAAAAAATGCCCAAAAAAAGCGCTGAAAACGAGAAACAATAAAAACATTGTAATTAACTTTTTTCTTAAATTAAATATCGATGTATTGATAGAAAAAGGGATTCAGTCTAAAATCGAGAGATTTTGTAATAAAAATGTTAACTTAGTTATTTATCCAAGTATTGATTTTTATGGGAAAAGCGGCGCAGGCGAAATTTTTAATAAAACAACGCGCGATTTTTTATTAACCATTTTCATTATTTATCGAAGTATTGATTTGTATGGAAAAAGCGCCGCTGGCGAAAATTTTTAATAGAAAATCGCGCGATTTTTTATTAAAAATTTTCATTTATCGAAGTGCTGATTTTTATGGAAAAAGCGCTGCAGGCGAAAATTTGTAATAAAAAATCGCACAATTTTTTATTAAAAATTTTCATTATTTATCCAAGTATTGATTTTTATGGAAAAAGCGCCGGAGGCGAAAATTTTTAATAAAAAATCGCTCTATTTTTTATTAAAATTTTCATTTATCAAATTATCGATTTACGTTTTCTACATTTGTGTACTTTGAACTATAATAATACCAGTAAATATTTCCCCCCGAAAGAAATTATACAGGAGTATGACCCCTATCGATCATAATATTATTATTTTTAATAAGAGCAATGTACGTATTGTATACTTATACCCCTAATTATACGCACTTATTTGTGGTGTATTTTTTTAACGTTTGGTAGCATACATTTTGTGTTAGTGTCAGCCATTGTTATTTCTGCTTGTTTGTGAAATGTGCAAACGTTTGTGAAGACATTTATAAACGCGTTTTACTTAACTAATTAATTAATAATTGTATATTAAGGTATTACAAACGCATGCGAACCTTTTAAGGATAATATATTTGTGTAAATAAAAGTGATAGGTGATAGCAGACGGGATATTTTAACAACAAATAACTTAAGTACCATTAGCAACAACATTGTGAAAGTGGTAAATATAGTTAAAGGAGACCTCCATCACTATCCCCACCGAATTTCACAAAAAAAATCACCATACTTTGCACGGAATAGCAATTGGTTCCGTAATGGAAATCTCAGCCTTTTTATACCTTTCATGAGCATGAAATGGTATTATAACTTTGGTCCGATGTTTGTAAGTACCAGAACAAAAAGATATAGACCCATTAAAATGTATACTTATATGATCAGAACGTCGAGCTGAGTTGATTTAGCCATGTCCGTCTGTCCGTCTGTTTGTATGCAATCTCTCAGTTTTCGAGATATCCGTATCAAATTTGGTAGGTGGGTGTATTTTTATATTGTATTAATCATTTGTCGGAACCGGAAGAATCGGACCACTATAACATATAGCTCCCATACAACTCATTGTTCAGATATGAGATTTTTCGTTATAACTTCTCCATTTATGCAGCTACGAACATAAAATTTTGCAGTACTTGCACCCATTATCAACAGAATACTTACAGTGAAAATTACAAAGATCGGGTCACTATAACCTATAGCCCCCATACAACTGATTGTTCAGATATAAAATTTTTCGTTATAACTCCTCCATTTATATCGCTAGGAACATGAAATTCCGCACTGTTTTAAATAATTATCAACAGAAAACTTACAGTGAAAATTAAAAAGATCGGGTAACAATAACCTATAGCTCCCATACAACTGATTGTTCAGATATGAGATTTCTCGTTATAATTCATCCATTTATGTAGCTAGGACCATGAAATTTCGCGCTCTTTTCACTCAATATCAACAGAAGACTTACAGTGAAAATAAAGATCGGGTCACTATAACCTGCAGACCCCATACAACTGATTGTTCAGATATGAGGTCTTTTATCATAACTCCTCCATTTATGCAGGTAGGAACATGAAATTTCGCACCACTTTCACTCATTATTTACAGAATACTTACAGTGAAAATAACAAGGATCGGATGACTACAACAGGGAAATGTTTAGTTATTGGCCCACCGTTTTTGGGGTGGGGGGCGGAGGGGGAGGGGGCGGGGCCCCCCAAACCCCCCTCATTCGAAAGGGGACAGTCGCCACTTTACGAAAAGAACCCCCCCCCTTGGGGACCTCCCACAGACCCCTAGGGAACCGTTTGAAAATGGGGTAAAAACGTAATTTTCCGAGGCAAACTGAGCAGTTTCAAGTGGAATATAACCCAACTAACGAAAAACGTGGGATTTTTAAATAAAAGAAATTATCCCAAGTTGGTTATCAGGCGATTTGAAAAAAAAAAATGATGGGGAAAAAAATTAACTAACAATATTGTGAAATTAAGAAAAAAGCGACAGATAGAAATGTTCGGCCGCACTTAGGGATTATAACCCTCACTACGTAGAATTCTCTTCTGTGTTGCCAAAGAAAGGGGGTTGAACACCTTTTGCATAGAACACCTTTCTGCGTAGGCGGCCTTCGGCCGCACTTAGGGATTATAACCCTCAGGCAGTAGAATTCTCTTTTCTGTGGTGCCAAAGAAAAGGGGGCGAACACCTTTTGCATAGAACACCTTTCTGCGTAGGCGGCCTTCGGCCGCACTTAGGGATTATAACCCTCAGGCAGTAGAATTCTCCTTTCTGTGGTGCCAAAGAAAAGGGGCCGAACACCTTTTGCATAGAACACCTTTCTGCGTAGGCGGCCTTCGGCCGCACTTAGGGATTATAACCCTCAGGCAGTAGAATTCTCCTTTCTGTGGTGCCAAAGAAAGGGGGCCGAACACCTTTTGCATAGAACACCTTTCTGCGTAGGCGGCCTTCGGCCGCACTTAGGGATTATAACCCTCAGCGAAAGGAGCCACGGACAGTAAATACATATTTTCCATGGAAAGGTTTATATTTTTAATGCTGACTGGGTTATATCATATTTTCTTTTGTCTCTCATCCTTCTTGTATATTTAGCAGTTTGACAGCTAAACGCCACCATTTAATGTGCATATGCAACCAAAGGCAAACGCGTGGTTTTGAAGATGTTTTTATTTAATAAATTGTGATTGATAGATTAAAATTAAAGTAATAAAGAAAGTTGTAACAAGTCGAATAAAGTTTAAAGTGAAGGGGAATATAAAAATGCATTAGTGAAGTGGCTGCTTTAAGGAAAATAGGAGTGATAAATGTGAGCTATTTTCCGAATTTTACAAAAAAGGGCATATTTCAAACCCAATTTGTAAATAAATTAGTGACCAAAAATTACAATAGTGGATGTTAAAGTAATGGGTAGACCCTTGGCTACAAGTGTGTGCAATTTTTTTTTGGATCGGGTCACCCCTTTGGACGCAATACCCCGAAATAGGTGGGCCACTTACTAAACCGTACCCCTACAACATATATCTTCCATAAATCTGATTGTTCAGATATGGAATTTTACGGTAAAACTCCTTTATCTGAACAGCTAAAACCGATAAATTTCGTAAGATATTTTATAAATAATAATACAAAGTCTACTGAGAAAATCATCAAAATCTATGCTGTATAAGCTTTATCTCCTATAGCACTGATTGTTCAGATACCAGTTTTTGCCATATATCTCCTTTATGTAGGAAACTAAACCCAATAAATTGTGTTACCGGTTTACATACCGATCACATAGCAGTGAAAATCACTTAGATTGGTGCCATATAAAGTATATCTTCCATACCTCTGATTGTTTAGATGCGATTTTTTATATAAGTATGTAACTCCTCTATCGATGTATGCAGATGTATTCAAAAGCAGTAATCTGTCAAAGTAAAATTTGCAGATGTTCATCAAAGGTATGAAGCCTTCGGCATAGCCGAAGACAGCGCTGCTCTTACTTGTTCTGTATTGTAATTTGTTCAAGAAGTGATCACCAATAAATAATATGGTTATTACGAAACATAAATGTAAATAATAGATTTACTGCGGAAAGGCGGGACCGCAGGGAAAGTGGCAAAAAATTGTGTAGCTCGCCATATGAAAATATTAAGACTGAGAAAAAATATAGCCTAAAGTGTTACTAAGGACAAAGGAAGTCTGTCAAAATATATTACAGTCGGATATCTTGAGAACTTACCAGCAAAAAAGAAAGAGTGCATACGTACTCATCGGACGTATAAATTTTTGCTCCCGTAAATTCTGCTTAAAAATTGATAAATCGTGTTTAAAAGCTATAAAAATTATTAATTTTTGCTTTGCAAATAAGCTGATGTAACATAAAAGAAAATTAAAGTGGAAATTTAGAAAGACAGTGACTTTTTGAGTTAAGTGGTGGCAAAAAAACACAAAATGCCGCCACTGGAGTGCAAAGAGTGCAGAGGAAAATTAGTGCAAATAGACGAGTCAGTTTTATGTTCAGGTGGCTGTGGCTGCTTTTTCTGTATCAAATGCAGCAATTTAAAAAGAAGAGAAACTGAATTGATGAGTGAAAATGAAAATATTAAATGGTTTTGCAACCAATGCACATTGAGTAGCACAAATACAAAGTTTATTGAAATTAAACATTTGATAGAAAATGGTGGTCAAAACAAAATTGGCAAAACATTATTCAAAGATATTGTTGAAGAAACAATATCTCGCAATATTCAGCAGTTGAAATCAAGCTTGGCTACGGAGTTTAATAAACTCCTTGAACATAATGTTGACATTAAAATAAATGAATTCCGAAAAGATATGCTCGCGGAGTTATCAAAAACAGTTGAAGACAATAGAGAAACATTAAGCGAAGTTTTGGCGGAAACTAATGTAAACAACAACAACACAAATGCTAACAAAGAATTGTCTTATGCACAAGCAGCCAAACAAAGGGAAAATATGATTGTTATTAAACCAAAAGATAAAGCAAAGAAAAACAAGCATACGAAAGTGGCGCTTAAAAAAGTAATAGAACCAACATGTCATGTGACAACAGTGAAGGAGATTAGCAACGGCGGAATAGTGGTGCAATGCAAGAGTAAGGAATCATGCGAACTAGTGCAGAAGAAGATAGCGGAACAAATTGGAGATGAATTTGAAACGGAGAAATCTAAAGATAAGAGAGAGTCTAAAATGTTTAAAGTTATTGGTTTAACAGAGAGACTAAGCAGTGAACGCTTAGTAGAGTGCATTACAAAGCAAAACCGCATATGTGAGGGTAAAGAATTTAAAGTTGTAAAAATTTTTGAAAACTATAGTCGCAGAGAAGAATATTATAATGCTCTTGTTGAGACTGATATCGAAACGTATGAAAATATAATAAAACAAAAGAGAATTAATATAGAGTGGGACTCTTGCATTACTGTTGAGTATGTAAGAGTATTTAGGTGCTTTAAATGCTTGGGATTTAATCACAGGGCGGATGAATGCATTAATAAAAAAGCTTGTAGCAACTGTGGAGCAAGTCACGACAGCAAAGATTGTTTGTCAAAAGTTCTTAATTGTGTAAATTGTAGCGAACTGGTTCAAAAAAAACTTATAGATGTGGATGTGCACCACACCGCGTTTGATAAAGAATGCCCAGCATTTAAAAGATATCTTGAAAGTAAATCAAGATCTAGAAAGTAGCAATCAAAAGATAAAGATAAAAGATATAAACTGCCTGTACCTAAATATTAATAGTATTTTGAGTAATAAATATGAATTAGAAAAAGTAATTGAACAAGTAAATCCAGCAATAATATTATGCGCTGAAACATGTACCACAAATCACGTTACAAATCAAGAGCTAACCATACTAACGTACAAACTAGTGCGATGTGATTCGCATAGTAGGCACACTGGCGGTGTTCTGATATATGTGCATGATTCTATTGAATTTAGTATTAAATATAATAAAGCGTCAGGTAGAAATATATGGTGCATTTTTATAAAATTAAAGCATATTAACCCAAAATGGCAAATCGGTGTAATTTACCACTCACCCAGCACAAGTGATGCGGATTTTATAAATTATTTACGTAACGTTTTAGGCAGTAATTGCGAAACTTCAGAGAGTAATATTGTTGTTGGTGATTTTAACATTAATCTCAATAATACATGAACTTATAGCACTCAACTAATTGATCTGTTGAAGTCATACTCGATGCACCAAAAAGTTAACTTTGATACTCGTATAACTGATACATCTAGAACTAAAATAGATTTACTTTTTTCTAACACTGATGATATAGTGTGTGAACAGTTAGATGATCACCAAATTTCTGATCATGAAACAATCCTATTTAAACTTAAAAGTAACCCTAAATTTACAATGAGAAGCTCAATAAAGATAACTTCATGGGAAAATTATAATAATGAAGTTCTTATTAATCAGTTAGGCCTATGCGATTTTAGCAACTTTGATACATTTGATTTGGAAAGTAAGGTGTTGTATATTAATAATAATATTTTAAATGTCATGCGAAGCATTACCTTTGATAAAGTAGTTCAGTTAAAAATTATGAATAAATGGTATGACAGCGAGCTAGCCAATATGAACAGGCATAAATTTACACTTAAGAAATTTGCCATAATATCGGGGGAATGGGATGAATATAGGACCATTAAGAAAGAATATAAAAAGCTTATTAAAATAAAAAAAGCTAAGCACATGGAGTATAACATAGATATCAATAGTAACGATAGTAGAGCGATGTGGAAATATTTAAAAAAGGCAATTAGCATGGAAAACCAAAATCCTTCAATTAAAAAAATAGTAATAAATGGTCAATCATATCATAATGAATCTGATATTGCGAACGAGCTGAATAAATATTTTGTAGATAGCATCACAGACATTTGCAGCAACATTCAAGTAGTTGATAGAGATGTCAACATATTTAATCAGTTAAGTTGTGTTTTTAAGTTTGACCCTGTTAGTACGGTTGACATCGAAGACCTTGTGAAAAAGTTTAAATCCAAGATAGGTGGAAAAAAGTTATTATCAGATGGAGTAGTCAAAGATGTTGTACCTTATGTAGGCTTTTTCTATGCTCAAATAGTTAATGAGAGTTTGAGTAGTGGCATAGTTCCTTCCATCTGGAAAACTTCTACTATTGTCCCTATAGAAAAAGGTAAAAATACGATCAAAGCTGAAGAGATACGACCAATAAATACCTTGGCTAGTGACGAAAAAATTTTAGAAGTTGTCGTCAAAAACCAACTGGTGCAATATTTAGAAACCAATGATATACTCTTACCACAGCAATCGGGATTTAGACAAAAGCACTCGTGTGAAACAGCCTTAAACATGGTTTTAGCTGAATGGAAAGAAGAACTTAATAATAAATAGTCGATCATAGCTGTATTCCTAGATCTTAAAAGAGCTTTCGAAACTGTTGATCAAAAAATATTACTCGATAAATTATTAGATATTGGCATTCGAGATGTGGAATTAGATTGGTTTAAAAATTTTTTAACAAATCGAACTCAAAGAACAGTCATTGGTTCTACGTTATCAGAGAAAGTGGACGTCAAGATTGGACTACCCCAAGGCTCCGTTCTGAATCCGTGTTGCCTGGTAGTTATAATGTTTTTGAAAGCAAAGGTCATACGGGGTAGTACCATTTTCTCCAGTAGCTTAGCCAGCGATGACTGAATGCATATTGGTCGATAATTACAGACATTTGATCTCGGGCCGGACTTATGAATAGGGCTAATATAAGCTACCTTCCAGGCAGAGGGGAAGATCCCTGTTTGAAGGGATTTGCTGAAGATGTGACATATTGGTTCGCAAAGGCTAAAAGCACAGTTTTTCAAAAACACGTTTGGCAACCTATCTGGGCCTGCCCCTTTTCGAGCATTTAGTTTTAAGAGCTGTGTAAAGACATCGTTATAGCAGGTGTCAAAGTTGTTTAAATCAGCGTCACTTCCTGTCAGATGTGATGTATCTATGCCAATATTACCCGGCCATGGACGGTGGGTATATATACTTTTGAAATACGAAGCAAATAGGTTACTTACTTCTTCATTACTTGCTGACGTACTTTCCCATGTTACAGTTGTTGGAATATCAATGCAATTTCGCCGTTTATTTTTAATATAGCTCCAGAACTTGTTTGCATCTGTGTTGATACTGCTTTCCACCCTAGCGACGTATTCCTTATAACAGGCTGCACTGATGGTTTTACACTCGAGCCGTAGAGCACGAAACCTGCTATAACTAACGCTTGAGTTATTCTTCTTATAAGAAGCGTGAGCAGCCTTTTTAAGTTTAATTTTTGTTATCAATTGCTTAGTAAACCAGATAGGGAATTCATTGTTTCTCCTGCGAACTACTGGAACAAACCGCGCGATACCTTCAAAGACTAGTGTATAAAATAGGTTAACTTTTTCATCGATCGTATCAAGCTTGTAAAGGTCTATCCAGTTTATGTTTGAGAAGAAATGATTGAGTCCCGGATAGTCAGCTTGTTTAAATAAATATGTTTTGGGGGTGGTCACATTCAGATTTGATTGGAAATGAACGTTCACACTCAAGGCAGGGTGGTATCCGTCCTCAGTGACAACAGGATCAGTTCTTTCAACCGTTACTTCGATGTTGCTGAAACAAAGATCCAATGACTGGCCTTTGAAATTTGGCACTTTGTTGGCTTGTTGACATCCACTAAGAATATATTCTGTGTGGGTGAGAATTTCACAATTTTCAGGGCTCGAGCTACTAGGAAAGTTATAATCGCCAATGATTAGTAGTTTACAATTCGCGTTCGTTGCATTGATATAAGACACTGTTTCCAAGTGGGCTTTGTACGTCTCCGGTTGTGAATAAGGTGGGATATATACACATCCTATGATTAGGTCACATTTTAGACCCCTAATTTTTACTAGCACTTGCTCTATGTGATCGTGGACTGTTGCCACCAGTTCAGCACGGATACCCCTCCTGACTGCTATGAATACACCTCCACCACGGTCGTAGCTGCTTGTTAGTTGATCCCTATCCTTTCTAAAAATAGCATATGTACCATCGATAACTTCGCCGTCCGAGATAGACGAGTGCAACCACGATTCGCTGACACATATAACATCTGCTTCGAGGCTTGCGGTGGAGGTTAAGAAATCCTTAAGCTTTGTCCGCAACCCCCTTGTATTCTGATAGTAAATTATTAGTTTTTTGGCGCTCTGTCTGCTCGCTTGCGCGTGTGCGGCTTCGGTTTGTCCACCAACCTTGGGATGCCATCAATGTATTTAATCGTCTTACTGTCCTTCTGGTCTGATACACTGAGCTCGTTGCGTAACGCAGTTAGATGATCTCTTTGAGCTAGTGTTAGGTCAGGTTTGAATTTAATATTAGACATATTGGAATTTGCTCTCCATAATGATTTAGCAACCGCCTCAGAGGGTGTTTCTATTAGCAGCGGTCGGGGTCTACTACCTGCCGGACGGCCGAGCCTACGAAGTTTCAGTGTTGACAGAGTTTCGGTCAATTCCTGTGGAAGGGCAGCAGCTAACTGCTCACGGTCATCTCTAAGCCTTTCGACGCCATCAGTTTTCGTGGACTCCGGCAAGTTGAGTGCTACCACGTTTTTCTCCCTCTTCCTACGGTTGTTTATTTCCGCTATGATGTTATCAGGAATAGCTGGGCGGGAGTCAATGTTATTTATGGTTTTTTCGAGTACGCTAACGCGTTTCTCTACTTCGGAGTACTGTTTCGTGATGGTTTCGTTTTGTTTGTTAATTTTCTTTAACTCAGCCCTAATATCTGCTAAGCTGTTTTCGATGTCATTTTTGAACGGGACGAAGTATTTTTCAAATATGCCCTCAGCTTCAGACATGTCATTCGATACGTAGACAGTAACCTCACTTATGCAGGCGGTGCATTTCCACTTAAGTCTTCTTTTCTTGACCTCCAATGCAACATTCTTAAATTCTTTGCACTCCAGACCGGTGCACTTTGCATGGATCCATTTATTACATTCAGTACATAGAATACTAGACGAATTAACTTTTATTATTTCGCGACAAACACCACACGTGAATTTACTTGACATGTTGCAGCGTTGCCAGATATCAATTCTATTTTGAAATTTAGTTCTATTAAACTATTTGCTGACGATGCGCTTATCTCAATAAATGGAAAAAACGAGAAGGATATAAGAGAAAAACTACAGGTTGATTTAAATGCCCTTCATATTTGGCTTTGTGCTAATAGGCTAAAAATAAATATCGAGAAAACAAAATATATGGTAATTACAAGAAAAAATATTACGGATCTTGAACCCATTAAAATAAATAGTACCGAAATTGAAAACGTTAATACAATTAAATACCTGGGTATCCGAATAGACAGCAAATTAAAATTTAATTCGCATATTGATTATACAATTAGTAAAATAGCAACAAAACTGTGGTACATGCAGAGAACTTGTAAAAATTTGAGTAGCCACTATAAAGTAAAAGTATACAGATCAATAGTTGAGCCTCATTTTATCTACTGCTCTACAATTTTCTTTATAATGAAAGATTCTCAAATTGAAAAGCTGCAAAAAATGCAGAATAAAGCTATGCGCTTTATATTACGCGAACGGTATGATACTCCAATAAAAGATATGCTTATAAGTTTGAATTGGATGAGTGTAAAACAACAAATTTTTTTTCATACTATGAAATTTATTTACAACATAAAAAACGGAAATTTACCCGATTATCTGGGAACAAGTATCAAATTTAACTACGAGGTTCATAACCGGAATACAAGACAGCGAAATGATTTTAAGTTACCGAACTATAAAACCGAGTCTGAAAAAAATAGTCTTTTTTACAAGGGGCTAAAATGCTTTAATGAATTGCCAGAAAGTGTGAAAAATTGTGATATTAACCTATTCAAAAAAAAGGCTATAAGAGTACGCCAAATCTTTAAGTATCAGATAGATTCTATGATTGGGTGGATTTATGGTACATATTTCTATTCAATTAAGGATATTGTAATCTAAAATTTTTTAATTTAACATATTTATATCTAAAATATTGCAATGTAACTTTTTTCTTTTTTTCTTTTTTACATTTATTTTTATTTTAACTAATGCAATAATATTCTTTAAGTGTTGATCTAGGCTCGAAGAGTCGTAATAAATAAATAAATAAATAAAATAAATAAATTAAAAGTAGCGATGCAGCCACTATTACAGAAGCGCTTAAGGTATTAAAATTTAATGCAAATCAGTAGACAGTGAGGCGAAGAATTGCCAAATTGAGCGCAAAGGCATAATAAAAGAAGAAAAACCATTTTGATCAAAATACATGTGCGAGACTGGTATCATTTTGCCGGATCGCACGAAAACCGGACCGTTGCCTATTGGGATATGTTAGCCCTTACAGAATGCAATAAAAAAACACATTTTTAAGATTTAATTGAAGGTTAGTTGGTCTGACAAGACTAAATTAATCGCTTTCAGTCAGATGGCCGGGCATGGTATTGGATCAAAGACCCAAATTAAGCCCATGTGCATCATGTGAGGCAAACTGTGAATCACAGTGGTCGGTCAATAATAGTTTGGGGTTGTATTTCAAAAATGTTATTGACCCGTTTATGCGCATTATGCGTAAGGAACAGTACCTGTTCATATTTCAACAAAATTTGCAAGATGTAGTCGAAAAAATTAGAAGGGCTATTCGCGATTTGGTGCATAAGAGCTGACAAATTTATGCAATTGCAGAAATATGCCATGGATTGTGAGCGACCTTTATTAAACTGTCATGGTAAAGCTTTTGCAAAACAATTTTTGTGCATCAGCTTTGGTTTTGTTTATGAATGCAATGCATAGCATTTTTATGCTATCGATTTTCGGTATTGCAAATTTGCCAAGCCATGACAAATGCAAATGCGTGTATTTTGTTTGTGTATTGCAAATAATTTGCAATACAAATTTGCAATGCAATGATGCTAGGCCATTTGCACCGGATCGCGAATAGCCCTAGAGTTTCTGCTGAAAAATCAACCAAAATACACTGCACATGTTCGCAAAGACGAACAAAAGCAAAAATTTGCTAATTTGGAATAACCTCCACAATCCAGGGACATGAATCTCATCGAGAATTTGCGAAATCAACTAAAAGCGCAGCTTACTAAGTATTCAAGTCCGTCCAATGGAGTACATGAGCTGTGAAAGCAAACTAAGGATATATGGGAGCCTATACCTCCAGAATTCTTATAGAAATACACATTAGGTATGCCAAATTGCAACCAGGAACTAGAAAAAGCAAATGCATACTGAACATTGTGTTAATAATTACTTTTTTTCGTGAAATTTGTCAAAAAGTTATTAAAAATATATGAGTGCAAAACTGTAACATTTGCCTTAGCTATTGACATTGACACACCAGGGTAAAAATTAATTCTTGAATTTATTTTCAAAATTGTTATATTATTAAAATTTTAAATATCGAAGTTTAACAAAAAAATAATATAAGTAGAGTTCACTATTTGATGGGAAAATGCGAAAGAAAAAAATTAGCGTTTATTTTGTTGCTTTGCTGTGCGTTTGTGCAAAACGGCGCCATAACGGTGTCGTATGTTTGTTGTAAAAAACTGCGGATCTTCGCTCTTTCGCTTAATCGCACACCGTTTCGCTTCAAAGAGTGAACTCTAGTAGAGTGATTTTCAAACTGTTGAAGACACTACATTAGTCGACACGATAGTAAGTAACAAAAATACATGAATCAGTTTTTGAACGACTATCGAGTCAAAGTTACATGATGCATGCCCTGTTTATAGAGAAAATTACAATCATATACCAATATCCCCTAAAACTGGCTCATAGGCATGCCATTATAATGAGAGGTTAAAGCTCCGAAATACCAGACACCGAATACGGGACAAATATAGGACATCAAAAGAAATACAGAGCATTTGGCGTCCCGTATAAAATAAATAAATTACCTTGACAATGGGTCAAAAAAGACGACTGTCCCGTATAATACAGGACGGATGGTCACCGTAATTATAATGTAAACAATTTTGGTGTGCTCAACGCAAAATTCACCTGCTGATGTGCGGTATTGCCACTCTCTAGCACTCCGAATGAATACAATTACCCAACGTATACACCTACCAGTTATTTGAAAAGGAAAAAAGCAAAAAATGTGTTTAATTTATAGAAATTGATACTTTGTTATATAACGAAAATTTGTAATAAAAAATCGCGCGGTTTTTTATTACAAATTTTCCCCTGCGGCGCTTTATTCAATAAAAATCGATACTTCGATTTATAATGAAAAATTTTAATAAAAAATCGCGCGTTTTTTTATTAAAAATTTTCGTCCACGGCGCTTTTTCGTGTTTACTTTAACTATAAACTATAACGAATTTTTGCATGAAACTTTACGAGCATGCTAAGAAACAGATATTTTTACATACATTCTCACTACATATTTTCACTTTTTTAATACTAGTATTTAAGTAATTTGTTGTTTAAATTTTTTGCACTTCCATTAGAAAATTTTCATATAAAAAGTGCAGCTATTACTTGTACTTGCATAAATGCACCATATTTTCAATGTTCACGTGTGATTTGTGTACAATAAATGTATTTTATTTATTTTTTAACAATATAAAATGCGTCTAACCATTTCACTACTTTTCTTCAACAAAGTAAAGCAAACAAATCAAAATGGCTGTATTACCCGAACAGAAGTGTGCTACCACATTTTCGAAAATTAGGGACCGTAAAATATCCAACTTATATTCATAATGACCTCCACAACATAAGGGTAGGTTTGAATATGTGCTTTTTAATTAACAAACTAAAAATTTTCAATTATGGCCATTTTTTTAACAAAAATGTATGTTTCTTTGGAAAATACATAATAATAATCCATATTTTTTGCATTTTTTAAAAAAACATTATTAAAAAAAGCAAATATTTACGCCTGCGTCGATAC
This sequence comes from Rhagoletis pomonella, assembly GCF_013731165.1. Lineage (NCBI taxonomy): Eukaryota > Metazoa > Arthropoda > Insecta > Diptera > Tephritidae > Rhagoletis > Rhagoletis pomonella. Next base: position 36,989,123 of record NW_023458563.1, read on the forward strand.
TTTTTATAATATAAAATATTTAAAAAAGGAAAATTTGGAATAAAAAATCGCGCGATTTTTTATTAAAAATTTTCGTCTGCGGCTCTATTTAAAAAAAATTTAAAAACCTAAAAAGAAGGGTAACCAGTAACCATAATAGACATCACTGGGGCGGCAGCCTCAGGTTTTCCACACAGAAAGGGAATTCTAGTTACCTCATCCTTTCCCAAGGCTAAATCACTGGGGCGGTATCCCCAGTTGGTGCACACCAAAAGGAGAGTTCTATTTGGTAAAGGTTATAATCCTAAAGCGCGGCCGAAGGCCGGCCACGCAGAAAGGAATTCCAGTTGGTGCACACCAAAAGGAGAGTTCTATTTGGTAAAGGTTATAATCCTAAAGCGCGGCCGAAGGCCGGCCACGCAGAAAGGAATTCTACTAGGTTCTTTCCCTATCAATCCGGACCGCATCCGGTAATTAGAGAATAAGCGAAAAGTTTGCTCTCAAAAATTTAACATAATACAGAAGTACGGGAACGCAAAAAACCACATTTCGTGCCCAGAATTTGTGAAACAGCTAGTGATGTGCTGAATTTGCGGTACCCAATACTCAGTACCCAAGACTAAAATAACACTAGTAATTTTTAGCAAAAAAAAAACCGACTTCAACTCCCATATAAAAAAAAAAATATATATATATCTCATGATCCGCTGATCGGATCTTAACCAGATTAGTATGGGACCACCTCTGAGACACTACCTTTCCGATGCAAAAAAGAATTATCGAAATCGGTTGACGTGGTCCAAAGTTATGCGGTAACATACAAAAAAAAAAAAAAAAAAAAAATATTCCGACGAACTGATAACCTCCTCCTTTTTTGGAAGTCGGTTAAAGAGATTTCGGTACCCAATACTTCCTTTTTAGCACCCGATACCGATTCTTTACATTAAACCTTCGCCATTATATGCATTTCAAGTTTTGAAAAAACTTTAATTACTATTTATATGATATCGGCTAAAACACTTGAACTTATCGCAACAGAGAAATATTATTTTATCAGTTTTAATCTTAATAGATCCAAGGTTCAAGAAAAATGCTTTTACGCATGAAGAAGCCTTACATGGGGGAGATTCTGTAACCAGTTAGCGACTAGTTTCGCATCGATATCGCACTTGTTGACGTAAAAATATTTCATATCCTAAGTCTACAAAACCAATGCCGATTCGAAAATTGACGCCAACTGGTTACAGAATCTGCCAGCTGGAACAATAATGCTTCAAACAAGTACGAGTGGCCTATGTGCGCTTTTATTTGAAACCTAAATGCTTCGGTACCGAGTATCGAGAGTATTGGATACTTTTTAAATCAGTACCGAATAACGATCAATTCTTAAAAGTATTGACTCAGCACATCACTGGCTGATTCGCGTTGTTTTTGTTTTTGTCACTTAAATGCAAACTCTTGGAAATCGAATTTTTGTTTCACAAATTTGATTTTAAGAATATAAAGATTGAAAATACGTCACTATCCCTTAAAAGCACCAAGTAAATGCAGGCAACATGTAAACACAAAGCAGCTGATATGCTATTTGATGCTTTATCAATTTTTACCCGGAGAAAAAGTCCGTGTCGTTTCGGAGAGGAAGAAGAAGACACTTACGATCCAATACGTTCCAATTTTCGCTCTCTATTACCCATTTTGTTGAGTACGGGAATGATTTATGGGCTATTTTGGGCACACGCGGGATCCCGCGTCACGTACGGGAAAGAACCTACTGTGGACGCAAGTAAAAATTGTGATGATAAATCGTCCGGCAGCACCAACTTCGGTGTTCAGTTGCAACCCTCGCATGTTTACTACTTCACTACTTTTATAAATGTTTTATAGTGGTTAAATTGAAAAAATTGCATATTACTTAAAAGAAAATGGTCGTGTGCATTATTTATTTATTTATTTATTTATTTATTAATTAATCTAGAAATCAAACTTTTCGTACAGACTATTTGGTAAAAAACAAAATATAAATTAATAACTAATTTAGCATACTATTTAAAAGTAGTTTGAAATTAGATTTGGAAGAAGATAAATCGATAGCAGAAGAGTTAAAAGCGAATTAAACTCGTTTAGAGCTCTGCGAATAGGAGCGTTATTCGCATAATTATTCCTGACAAAATCCAGAGAAAAATGTCATGATTCCTAAGGCTTCTTGGTGGGATATTAAATGTAATCCGTTCGAGTAAGAACGGCGAGTCAATCGCACCCCGTATAATGTCAAAAACGAAAGTAAGAGAAAGAATAATCCTCCTAATGTGCAGTGATTTAAGGTTTATAAGCATGCATTTAGCAGTGTAAGATAGGAAAGGGTCAAAGAAATGTAGAGAGCGTAGAGCATAACGAATAAAAGATTTTTGGATACGTTCAATTCCGTTGATATGACATTCACAATATGGTCGCCAGATGAAGACAGCGTACT
>NW_023458563.1:37001571-37010511 GCF_013731165.1 Rhagoletis pomonella
TTTTTCGTTTATAATTAGCCAGATCTGTTTTGTGACAGAACATGTTGATTTCAGTTGGTGCTTGCTCGAGGACAGGGGAACGCCTGCATCGAGCGCAGAGTTTGTTGAGCGTAGTTCAGTAGAAAACCTAGTTTCGAAGCAGAAATGTGGACTAATGTAATCCAGCTTACGTAAGCTTGCTGGAAAGGTGCTCAGAATTTTTGAGTGACCGAACCTATGGTCTCTCCATGTATGAGCTGCATTCAGTCTAGTTGCATTGCAGCAGGCCTGATATCTACCGTAGAGGTCGGCATGGAGAAGATTCAAAACAGTATCCAGCGCCCTACGGGGAGTAGAGGGCAGGGCACCCGTGATTAACATGGTTGCCGCTCTTTGTACTCGGTCCAATATGCCTCTGTAAGTGGATTTTTCTAGAGCCGGCCACCATACGGTAATTCCATAGAAAAGGATGGGTCGGACAACCGCCGTATACATCCAGTGTATTATGTGTGGTTTCGGACCCCATCGTTTCCCTACCACTGCCTTACAGGCGTAAAGGGCCGAAATGGCTTTCCTGGATCGTTCCGAAAGGTTCCGCCTCCAATCCAACTTGTTGTCGAGAATTAAGCCGAGGTATTTAACCTCGTTGGAGAGTGTAAGTCCCACCCCGTTTAGGGAGGGGGGCTGCAAAGACGGTATCTTATATTTGCTTGTGAAAAGTATAATTTCGGTCTTGGTGGGATTAACTTTAGGTCCACACTCCCTCAACTAGCTCTTCACGAGACAGAGAGCGCTTTGCAAAAGTTCGCTTAGCGTTTGGAGATGCTCTACCGTGACTGTGAGTGCAATGTCGTCGGCATACGCTACGACGTGACAGCCGGTACTCTGCAGTCTCATCAGAATTGAGTTTACTGTAAGGTTCCAGAGTAGGGGGGGGAGAGAACTCCTTGATGAGTACCTCTCGTTGTATGCCTGGTTATCGACGCGCCCCCCAACTCTGACGAGACAATTCTTTTTTCAAGAAGAAGTCTTATAAGCTCCACCAGAGGCCGCTCCAGCCACACTTGGGAAAGTGAGCCCACCACGGCCTCTGGAAGAATATTGTTAAAGCCGCCTTCTATGTCAAGAAAGATGACTAAGGTAAATTCCTTAAAGGCGAGTCCTTTTTCAATTTTTGACACGATTTCGTGGAGCACAGTGTCCACGGATTTGCCCTTAGAATAAGCATGCTGACACTCCGACACGTCCTCAGAAGAAAGGCGCTGTCTGATGTGGGCGTCAAGAAGTATTTCTAGAGTTTTAAGAAGAAAGGACGTTAGGCTTATTGGCCTGAAGTCATTGGGTTTGACGTGAGAGCCCCTTCCACCTTTCGGTATGAAGATTTCGCTGCATTCACCATCAGGTTTTTGGATATAGTTTGGGGCAACTGGAGTTTTTGATAGGACCTTCCGTAGTCGGTTGTCCTTCGAGGTTTCCTCAATGTTGCCTCTGAAAGTTTTCCAAGATTCCCTTTGAGCTGTTCGTACTGAACTCTTACTAGCTGGATGACTCTGGGGATCTAGTCCATTCACATCACCCATAATGTATGAAATAAGAAGGTCGGCATGGAAACTAGTCCTTTCCGTCCGATCAAATAGCGCGACTCTGGATTTCGTTCATTCAGATCGCCTGCCGGTAGAGAAGTTTATAAGAGGCGGCGTGGAAACTAGTCCTTTCCAACCGCTCAGTTGTGGCTCTGGAAATTACACTCTTAGACCGCATATCGTACGTGATATATTTACGGTACTGCTTGGAATCACGTCCATTCCAACAGCATCGAGAATATGCTATCTTAGTTAAATATACATAAGCTATTATATAGCTTAGAAGGAAAAGTGTAACAGGTTAACTTATCTTAAGCATTAATTTTAACTTTACTTGTATTAAATATTGCAAGACATAATTCAAATGTATATACGTGAATTTATATAGGTGAAATGACTGTAATAAATAAATAAATAAATAAAAAGGCTTTCAGGGCATCCTTGTAGGGTTGCCAAGATCCAGTTTGTTTCGCTAGATTAAAAAGCTTCCTGCTGGTTCACCTCAGGGAGGAGATCTCCGGATTCCACCATTGGGTCTCCTTTTGCCCCTTGGACGTGTTGCTGGGCAGGAAGCCTTAAATGCTATGTTGTTGTTGTAGCAGCACTACTAAGCCCCGCCTTTTTCGGGCCTACGTTCATTCATTTTCGTCAAGCTCAACTAACGAGCTGTTTCGATGGGTTCGGACCAGAGGGAGAGGGGTGTTAGCTGAGTCGGATTGAGCTGGCATGCAAAGAGGTGGTTGGTGTCGTGGGGGGACTCTCCACATGGGGATATTGGGGTCGAGTCTGGACAGGTAGCTGTTGAGGCGGCTACAGTATCCAGGCCGTAATTGAGCCAGGGTAACGCGGGTCTCTCGTGGCAGTTGAAGCTCCGTCTCTTCCACAGGTGGTGATTGGGCTCGTATTACGGCATTCATAGGTCGAGAGTCGAGGTAGGTGGTGACTGACTCTCTATGAATGTCGTTGATGGCTCGTCTGTATGTCGTCGGGTCCAATGGTTGGTCTACGTACTGTTGGACTGCGTCCTTGTACACGAATAGGTACCCCCTGACGTGCCTGGGCGGAGGCTCCTCCTGAAGCAACGGTCTGTTAGGGTGTTCACTTCTGTGACACCTCACCAGAAATTGCTTACAGAGCATTTTGTTGTGTTCCCTTACGGGGAGCACTTGGGCCTCGCTGTGCAGGTGGTGCTCAGGCGTCATCAGAAGACACCCAGTCGCTGTCCGGAGTGCGGCGTTCTGACAAGTCTGCAGCTTCGTCCACTGCGTCCAACTAGTCCCCGGCGTCCAAACTAACTCTAGCCTGACCTCCTTCGTCCAGGTGGTGAAGAGGGTCGCCGTTGATTTCGTTGGGGAGAGGGTAAGGCTCCTTGCAGTGAAGAAGCGAGAAAGGCTGGAGAGATAGCCGTTTACTTTTGAGCAGAGGTCATCAATTCCATTCCCGGACGCCAAAATCGAACAATCATCAGCGTACGAGATCAGGGAAACTCCTTCAGGAGGCTGGGGGAGTTTCGAGATGTAGAAGTTAAAAAGTAAGGGGGAGAGAACACCACCTTGTGGAACCCCTTGTTTTATTCTTCTTGGTTTCGAAGTTTGATCTCTGAAGATTACTGATGATTGTCGACCACTCATATAATTAGCCGACCATCGCTTCAGTCCCTGTGGGAGAGAGGAGGCCTCAATGTCTTCTTGCAGCGTGGAATGGCAGACGGTGTCAAACGCCTTTGACAAGTCCAACGCTACTAGGACAGTTCTCTCACAGGGGCGGTTGCGATTTAGGCCACGAGTTATCTGGGTGTTTATGGCGTTAAGTGCTGTTGTTGTGCTGTGCACTTTACGGAAGCCATGCTGATGTTTCGCTGGGGTTAGGTGGCAGGTGAAGTATGGGAGCAGCAGGGCCTCAAGTGTCTTCGCGACCGGGGAAAGGAGCGTTATCGGGCGATAAGAGTCTCCTCTGTTGGCGGGCTTCCCCGGTTTCAGCAGTGGGACCACTCTCCCTGATTTCCACACATCAGGAATGATGAGAGTGGTCATAGACAAATTGAGGACCTCCGTGAGGTATGCTACTCCCACAGGCCCCAAATGTTTCAACATCAGCATACAGATTCCGTCGGGTCCAATGGCTTTGGAGGCTTTCGCCTTCCCGATGGCCCCCTTCACTTCACCGCTGGTGAAAACAAGTGGTGCACTGTTTTTGGGCAGTTTGTGCAGCCTCCTGGTCACTCGACGTTTGGCCTTGTCTATCGAAGGATGCAGTGTGAATTGCCGACTAAAATAGTTCGCGCATTTCTTCGGGTCCGATGAGGCGTGACCTTCGAATGAAATTTCCACTCTGTCATCACGCTTCGTCGGGTTGGACAAGGACCTCACGGTTGACCAGAGCTTACTCACACCAGAGGTGAAGTTACAGGCCTCTTCCCACTTTTTCCGCTTATGTTGATTTACCAGTTGCAGGGTCCCCGGGGTCGACCTGGCGTAGGTGGTCACGCTCATTTGCTAGAACAGCTGCTTCAGCCGGGAAATTTGGGCGGACTTCCGCGATGCGTCCGGACGGTATGAAGCGAGCTGCTGCGGCAGTGACTACCCTGCGGAACTGGCGTTCGCCAGCAGGTACATCTGTGGGTGTGGGGAGGGCGGCGAAGCTGCTCTCGGTTACTTCCGCGAAGCCGTTCCAATCAGCTTTGTTAAAGTTGGTGTAGGTTCGGTGATTCGCGGGAGCAAAGTCGGTGGGCTTATTGATCGAGATGATTATGGGCAGATGGTCTGATGCTAACGATAGCATAGGTCGCCATGATATGCTATTTATCAGACCAGCGCTTGCAATTGTTAGGTCTAGCGAGCTGCTGCAGCTGCCCACAATCCTGGTGGGGGCGTCGTCGTTCGTGGTGCAGAATGTCGAATCGTCTATCTGCTCAGCCAAAATGTTTCCCCTCCGATCATTGGCCAGGCTTGATTGCCAAAGATCGTGGTGCGCATTGAAGTCACCTACTACCAGTATGTCAGGGAGATATCCAGCCGGGCAGCAGGTGACAGGGGGTATATAAACGTTGAATATTTCGAGCTCGACATCGCCTGACCGGACAGCTATGCCCTGACATTCTAGGGTGGTGTCCCTCGGGTCGATGTCTTCTTCGATAAGCCGATACTGCACTGTGTGGTTTAAGATGAACGCTAGTCCGCCACCATTATCTCGCTCGCGATCTTTATGTCGCAGGCTTTGGTGACAAGGTCTCTTCGGGAGAGCCTAAAGGAAATATATTGATGATCGGAGAATGAATGTTGACTTAAGACATGCCAGTCCCTGACGTACTCAGAGAAGTAATTTAGTAGATTATCGTAATGTCCAGAACTTCCTTTCTGTTGGAAGTTATAAACGTTTATTTATTTGAAGAATTGCTTATACATAGATCAGAACTGAGAATAAAGTCGAGTAGTGACTCACCTCGAGGGTTGATGTCGCTGGAGCCCCATAAAACATGGTGAGAGTTTGCGTCAGACCCGATGACCATGGGAAGACGAGAGTCGGGTCTACGTAACCGGAACGACCCAGATTTATATCTGACCAAGGACTGTCACTCCAGCAACACTCCCCAAAAAGTCTTTGAGGAATTTGTATGCTGCTACAACAACAACAACAACCATGGGAAGCTTCCTGTAGTTGGCCTCCTTCACCACGCCCTGCAGTCGATTTGGCGGAAAGTCTTGACAGTCGTGCGCCATGTATGAGGACACTATCCAGATGGATATCGTCCCCAGCTGCACGCTGACACAAACGGTGTCCTCGTCACTGTACTGAGAGAGTAGAAAATAAGAAAGATTCTTTTTAATTAGAATACAAGTTCGAATCCTACCTGTGACTGGTGTTGAGACCACCTGGTAGGCGCCAGAGTTTAGACAGGAAACCTTGTTCTTGACGATCCAAGGTTCTTGGATAAGAACGAGATCCTCTGCTTTGTTGCCGAGGTGTAGAAGTAGGGCAGCCGAAGCCGCCTTAGAGTGGTGCAAGTTAATCTGTAGCACTTGCACCATTATCGGAGTCCGGGGGAGGGTCCTCGTCCATCGCTTCAGGCTCCCCACCTTGGGAAGCTACGATAGTGCAATCGAGCTCCTCCGGTTCTGAAGCCAGAAGCTGGTCCTCTGGTAGTGTGGCCCAGCGGCTGTAGACCGACCCTACGTAAGCGGAGACTGAGCACGTATCGCTCTCAGACTCCGTCGCGGTGTCGGATACATCTGCAGGGCACACTTCCTCCATATCCACTGGTCCGCTCGGGGCGTTGCCAGGGTTAGAAATTTCTCGCGTCGGCTCGCTCGTGGCGTTGTGCGAAGCGTTGGGGCGCTCGAGGCGCCACCCTCCTCAGTCCTTTGACACTCCTGCTCTTGCTGGTGGGGCTTCAGTGTGATGGAGTAAAAGCCGTAGCTTATTACACCACCACAGCTCCCGAGGACTGGGATGGAAGCATCGTTAATCACGAGTGCGACGTAACGGCGCTTCTCCTTGACTTCGTCAACTCGAGTTATTCTCCAATCATTGGTGGGTAACCCCTCGTTGCCCAGCTGAATGAGTTCCAGAATCTCATTAGGCTCGGATGGTTTGGTTGGTACCCAGGCCCAGGCTCGTGGACTGCTAGGGATCTCGTCCCATGCACAGCAGCCAAGTCTGACCCCGGCCACAGCTGCCCCATAGAAGCGATTGCCTCCTTATACAGCGCAGCTGAGCGCTCGTCGGCGCAGGAGACTAGCTTCACCCTACATTGATGTCATCCGGCATCGCGTATTACAGGTGCAGGGCCAGGATGCTTCTCCAGTATCCCTTTGTACACCATACACATTCCCATTAGGACAGACTTCCAGTTATCTGGAGAGATATAACAGTCAGGGTTGCCCCTATCCAGCACTGCCAGCGTGAAGTGCTCCTTGGCCGCTTCGCTTTAGGTCCGAGAAGGCAGGGATGCAGGCTGAGGGGGAGGTAGGTTCGAGGTTTTGTGCCTCTTGGATTCACTCGAGGTATTATCCAAAGATCGATGTCTTTTCGAGGTGTTGGTGGTGTGAGTCCCGCCGCTATTTCCTTTTTTTCGCTTGCTTCTAGCGGCGAGAATCCCTTTTGCCCATTCTAATTTGGTTTTTTGCTCCACCGTCAGCTTATTTTCGGGGATGGTTCCGAGCTTGTCGATGATTTTCGGCGCAGCTCGACGGTCCCGTTGAGCCCTGATGGATGGAGCAACCTTCTTTAAGGCTTTGGAGCAGCAGGGGCGCACTATAGGCAAAACACGAGCTTTTTTTTTTCTTCAAAATCGTAGATCTTCGGTTAGAAAAGAGATAATGGAATGAAAATTTTTTTATCGTGAAGATAAATGATTATATAATGTAGGAAAACTATAGGGAAGTTACAACAACAATAACTTAACCCTCAAAATACAGTTCACAATGGCACGTTCAAAAGCATATTGAGAACCTTTTTCCTCTGCCTTGAAAGGGATAAAAAGCGTTTCACATATGACAGACTCTGCATTAAAGGGTTAAATGCTGCACTTTCGAAAGATATCGACCAGTATAACCATTTTTGTTATATACATTGTTTTGTGAAAGCTGATAGTTTACGAGTTATGAGGAAGCTTTTCGTTTTCCAATCTGGCCACTCGGGTACAGCATCCATTGTCCCAAAAATCGAATCTTAAGATAAAATAAAGAGAAATCTTTCAGAAACAGTGCTAATGGTGTATTAAATATAGTGTTTTCAAATAGAATGGCAGCCAAAATCCAAAATTAAAAAAAAGTGACATTTTGAACTGTATTTTGAGGGTTAAGTTATTGTTGTTGTAACTTCTCCATAGTTTTCCTACATTATATGATTATTTATCTTCACGATAAAAAAATTTTCATTCCATTATCTCTTCTAACCGAAGATCTACGATTTTGAAAAAAAAACTCGTGTTTTGCCTATAGTGGGGCGCTGATGCGAGTCATTTGCCTCCGACTCTGCTGAAGCGAAAATTGCGCAGGGTGCAGGCTCGGACGTCGACGGCCTGTCCGTAGAGGACTTTGCACCCACGTCCTTGGCCTATTGTCGAGTGCCCGGAACGGGCCTAGGGAGACGGGCCGTCTGCGTGCCTTCCACCGGTTTGGAACTTCCCTCGGGGGGGTTTGCTCATTCCGGTGTCTTCGGAGGTAGGCTTGTCCACAGGGGGTATAGCTTTTCCCTCCGACGGTGCAGGTGACCTGAAAAAGGTTTGATGGGACAGGTCCAATCGGTGCCGTCAAAGCAGTTTCCGAGATTTTTGACTTCGTTTTCTTGCCGTGTCCGACGGCAGCACTTATACCCGTGCGGGGATCCGAGGCTCTTTTAAAATTATTCATCATCTGTGTCTTTGGTCACCTACTCAGATGAGACCTTTCGGTGACCGTAAAAAGTTGAAGGGGAAAAGAACGGTCGCCTACGGCAGAGCCCCTTGCCGCAGCAATTCCACCGTTACTCCCGGAGGCGGACAGGTATCCGGGAGGCGCCGTTAGAATACAGTCGGAAAGCCCCCAGACTGCAAACCGTCCAATGGGCACGGTGACGCATGAAACCCTGGATTGGGGGGAGAGGGAAGATTTGACTCCCTCCGGGTCTAGATCCGTAGTGTTCTGTGGAAACAGGGTCACCTCTTGAAGGATGCCCACGTGCTGTGTTACGCTTCATCCACACCCTGCATTTTGGCTCGACCTCATCTAAATTGGTAGGTTTTGAGAGGTTTTGGTGGTTGATAAGGCGATTTTACAGACAATTTTATAAGCGAGCCCAACTAAATACGCGGCGGATAAAACTTGTGTTCAGCCCTTTTGATAAATTTTAGGGGTTGAAAGCCCACCTAGATAATTACCAAATACCGTAATAAGCGCTCAACGGCTGCTTCCAAAGATAACTTTTCATGCTATAAAAAAACGCGTACACATTCCTTACAAGCTTCTCTAGTCTGGCTGGCAAATGATTAGAAGCAGTCGATGAGCACAAATTTAGGGTATGACACGTGCAACCTAAATAAAATAAATGGGTAGTGTTTAGTTATTTGTACAACGATTTTGGGTTGCTGTGCCCAAACGCGTGACACGAATCAAAAAACTTTTACACACACTTGTAGACTAGAGTGCGCTTTATTAAACAAAAAAAAATGATATCTGTGCACTATTTTTTTAATAATTTTTGTTTGAAATATGGTATTCTTTGAAAATTTTCCGTGCTGAGCTGTCAAACAAAAAAATATCCACGACATCTTTGCAAAAAGTGTTAAGCCCCTCCTCTTCGGCAACACAGAAAGGAGAATTCTATTTAGTGAGGGTTATAATGACGTAAGTACGGCCGAAGGCCGCCTATGCAGAAAGGTGTTCAGCCCCTTTTCGTC
>NW_023458563.1:37010521-37075271 GCF_013731165.1 Rhagoletis pomonella
CGAAGGCCTACGCAGAAAGGTGTTCTCTGCAAAAGGTGTTCAGCCCTTTTCTTCGCAAAACAGATAGAGAATTCTGCTTTGTGAGGGTTATAATTCTTAAGCGCGGCCAAAGGCCTACACGGAAAGGTGTTCTCGGCAAAAGGTGTTCAGCCCCTTTTCTTCGCAAAACAGAAAAGAGAATTCTACTTAGTGAAAGCGCATATTCGCCTGCGGTGCTATGTTTTTTATAATAAAAGCCAATATTTCATAAAACCTAAAATGTGGACTCAAAAACTCTGCAATTGGCAGCACCAATTTCGGTGTTCAGTTGCAACCTTCGCATGTTTACTACTTCACTACTTTTATAAATGTTTTATCGTGGTTAAATTAACAAAAATATAACAACAAATTACTTAAAAACCATGAGTGCGCGGGTTGGGGTCTTTACTTTTTTTCCGTGTGGATTTTCACTAAAATGTTCCCTAATTTTATTTTATTTTTTAAATCCACGGTTTCTGTTAGTTGGGTTATATTCCACTTCGTACTGCTCAGTTTGCCTAGGTAAATGCCGTTTTTCTACCATTTTCAAACGGTACCCTAGGGTTCTGTGGGAGGTCCCAAAGGGGGGTTCGGCTTTTCGTAATGTGGGGACTGTCCGAATGGCCACGTCCCCAACGCCACTTACCCCAATAACTAAACATTTCCTTCCAACTTTTTTAGAACAGTTCTCTCTGAGTTTTGTGGCGTTAAGTGCTGTTGTGCTGTGCACTTTACGGAAACCATGCTGATGCTTCAACGGGTGCAGGTTTTTCGTAAAATACGGGAGTGCCAAGGCCTCTAGTGTCTTCGCTACCGGGGAAAGGTTGGTTATTGGGCGATACGACTCCTTTGTTGGCTGGTTTCCCGGTTTGAGCAGTGGGACCAATCTCCCCATCTTCCAGATGTCTGGAATGACGAGAGTGGCCGTTGACAGGCTGACGTCCTCGTCTAAATAGTCTACTCCCGCGAGACCCAAATTTTTCAGCATCAGCATGCATATTCCGCTTTCGCCTTCCCGATTGATACCTACTTCACCGCAAGTGAAAGCAAAAGGTGCACATTCTGTTGGCAGCTTGCTAAATCGGCTAAAATAGCTCGCGCATCGCTTTCGACCCTGTCGTCGCAATTTGTCGGTTTGGACAGTGGCCCCACGGTTGACCAAAGCTTACTGACACCAGAGGTGGAGTTGCAAGTCTTCAGATGCTTTTACCACTTCCGCTTATGTACATTCAGAAGCTGCCGAATCTCCGTATTGAGATCCCTGATGCGGGGATTTCCGGGAGCGGCCTGACGCAGGTTGTCACGCTCATCGGCTAGAACAGCCGCTTCTGCAAGAAAGCTTGGACGTATTTACAGCTTTTACCAGATTTAGTCCGAAACGCGTTCCAGAAGACAATTTTCCTGTAACTAAGAGTGATTTCTTGAGAGGAAAATTTGTTCACGCTCAGTTCGAATATGCAGGATTTATTACTCCGAAGTTTTTCTCCTAGAAAATTCATGAAAACTGTCAAATGAAAGAGCTGAAGCAAATCATAGCAGAATAGAAGCAAATCGCACCAAAATAACGAAATATTTTAAGATATAAATACAATTTCGTGTATGGCGCCTGTCTGAATAAATAATTCTGTAAACAAACATTTGACATTTGTTTTTTTGCTTTCCAGCACTTTTTCATGTGAGAGATACTATGCTTTTCGCAGTTCTACAGGTTTTAGTAAAAAAACTGGAACGCACCTCATATTTAGTAGGGATGTGCCGGGTGTCCGGTAGATATGCGGAATCCGGCTTAACCGGCATATTTTCTGTTATCGGACTATCCGGCCGGATACTGACTAAAATCTGGATTTCGAGATTTCGATTATAGAAGATTGTATTTAAAAATCTAGTCCAGTTTTTTTTTTTTTTTAATAATCAAATTTAATATGTAGTATCTAATTAGTATTTAAGGGTTGAACAACTTATATATATAACACCCTTTTATTAGCTTCACCTGTATGTATGTATGTTTGTAACCGACTCCTTTGGACTCGATTTAGAGCCACTTTAAACGGACAGATTTAATTCAAATTTTGTACACTTATCAAGAATCAGCGACAATATAATAATGTCATAAATTTATCTCATTATCCTGATTAGGATCGCCAGGATTAAATAATATCCTCACACAGCTTCTGTGTGAGAGCAAGTGAGACAACTACGCTGTCTGCGCATGCGTATCGTCTACCTACTTTCCGACTCGAGCACTCGGCTTATTAGTGTTAATACATTCTATCCCTATCAGTTGCACAGTTGGCCAAGCGGGCTAAGGCGCAAGTCGTAGGCGCGAGACAACGAACTTACCAGAAATGATTCCAAATCCCGTCTATGGCTGAAAATAAATGATCTATCTTCCACTGCTTGGCCGCGGTACTGATATTAATTGCAAAGATGAATTTGGCAATACGCCACTTCTTTTAGCAGTAGAAAATAATCATTTCGATGCTGTACGAGCATTATTCAATCGCGGAGCCGATTGTGAAAAATAATTTAAATGTTACACCACTGAGTCTCGCTGGTTATATTGGCAAAATAGAAATCTTTGAATATCTTCTAAATCGGGGTGCCACTGTTAATATAACTTGTACTATTAATGACTTAGAAGATTACTCGTTGCTGCACCTCGCTGTCGTTAGTAATAGTAATCACGGAAAAAGGATGAGCGAGTATCTTCTAAAAAAAAAGGGCGCTGAAGTCAATGCTCTAGCAAACAATAAATCGAACTAAAAAATTAAAAATAAATATAGTTTAAAAAACTAAAAAACACGCTTTTAAAGCATATCAAACTAAAAAGTAAAAAATAATTCTTAATATAAGTAGAAAATAATAATGAACAAAAAATACTAGTATTATTGTGAAAAAGTGTGGGTTGCTCGATAGACGAAAAATATGGCAAAGAGCGCCCCACGCTTTCAAGAACCCATTTCTATTTTCAACGTACAGTGACGAGCAAAACTGTAACATGATGTAACACTTTTTATTTCAGCCACCGCTATCTTTCATAGTTCTAACGACTTTCACACTTTTGTTCTATATTCTTATTGGTACACCCCTACTCCCGCTCTCATAACGATTTGAAGTCAATCCAACAACAATAAAAAAACCTGAGACAAAAATGAAAGTTAAGGCAAATGTTACAGTTTTGCACTCACTCTCAGTTTTGTATTTTACAGTTATCTTTTGCTTAGTTGGAAGTCAGATGACTTTTTTCTGGATTGTAATTTATTCAAGAAGTGATCACCAATAAATAATATGGTTAATCAGGAAACATAAATGTAAATAATAGATTTACTGCGACAAGGCGGGACCGTAAGGAAAGTGGCAAAAAAATGTGGAGTTTGCCACATGAAAATGTTAAGACTGAGAAAAAATATAGCCTAAAGTGTTACTAAGGACAAAGGAAGTCTGTCAAAATATATTACAGTCCGATATCTTGTGAACTTAGTAGCAAGTAACGCTGCAGGCACTACTACAGAAGCGCTTAAGGTATTAAAATTGAATGCAAATCAGTAGATAGTGAGGCGAAAAGTTGCCAAATTGAGCAAAATGGATCATGGGAAATTCAACGAAACATACTTTATCCGACGGGAAACTTAAACTAACGGCGCGAATATATAATATATATACATGTGTACAAGTGTGCATTCATAAATGTACACACATGTCAATGACACAATAGGGTGGTGCATTATCTTCAGGAAATATTTAGGCTTAAGGCCTAAACAGGTATCGTTTGAAAGGCATTGGCCATAGAATAACACTAAATATGTTGAATGTACCCACATGCCCCCTTAAACCGGCAAAAGCAAAAAAACGTTTTTTGTTTCGCAAAACTTTAGTCTAATTTTTAAGAATCCGGTTAATCGTTTTTGAAGCTTGAATATATTTTCTGAACACACTCTGCAAGACCTTTCCAACGATATCTCAAACATGTCGATTTGACGTCTGAATAAAAACTTCCAAATCTCGTGTATATATAAGCGAGTCATCATGCTACTGTGGCCGCTTTCGCCACTCGCGCGCACTGCCGTGCTCTGTGATACCCTTGTCTATTTAAAGATGATGTGAAATAAGCTTAATCGCTTCTCGTTTTTTTAGGTTTCACTGAGGGTGTTTGGCTTTTGGATAAATATTTGGATAAATATTTCAAGAACACGTGATCAGCTACTCGTGCAATTTGAGGTTTTCCTACTTTGAGGTCATGACAGAGCGACTCGGAAAATGTTGATTTAGATTTCTCGTCGGCAACTGATTCTGTTAATGCCTCTACTTCCCGCAATTCGCCGTAAGGATCCATATTATTATCTACAGAAAAAAAGCACCACCTTAGCTCTAATTGAAATAAAATTTGACATACAAATTTAAATATTTTAAAATTTTTATATTGTTAAAAAAGCAATCACTATTTTCGAAAATATAGGAAAGTGTTGACTTAAAAAGCTTTATGCATATGAAAATAAGTGTTCACTGTCGCACTTTCACTATTAGGTAGTAAACTCCACAAAGTAGTTTTTGCTAGTTTTTATGCATATGGCCCGATATTTTTATTGATTTCAGATATGTATTTATGATGACTACTCATGACAAAAAATTTGTGTTCATTCAGAGCCTACTATAGTTTTTATGATGAAACAAGTAATTTTTAAGCAAACACCAAAACCGACTTGAATTCTCATATAAAAATTTGAGATCATCGTTAATTTCTTCATGATCCGGTGATCTGATCTAACCCAATATGGAACCATCTGTGAGGTTTCCTTTAAAAAAAGAATTATAGAAATCGGTTGACGTGGTCCAAAGTTATGCAGTTACATAAAAAAAAATATTCCGACAAATTGATAACCTTTCTCATTTTTGTGAAGTCGGTTAAAAATTTCTCCAAACGGAACGTCTGTAACGCAGGAAACACCCATATGTATGTATGCACATACTAGGGTTGCCAAAATACACATTGAGTCATTACTTTTATGAATATGAGTAAAAATTCAATATCTGAAAGCATTTAAACATACTAAGGGGATTCATCTAAGCGTATAAATGCCTTATAAACTTGGTAAACTTATAACTTTATCCAGTTTGTAAATGAACTGTCAAATTTTGTATGAAAATACCCTTGTATGAAAATAAACTTGGTAAGTTTACGCTCCAATTTCTGCGAATAAACGCGATAAAACGAAGCAAATGCAACCGTGTTAAGGCAGCAGCTGATTCAAGTATTGTGCATGTGTCAAAAAATTAAATCAAACAACAATGGAAGAGGTAAGATTAAATTATATCTGGATAATTTTTGCAAAATGAAATGTAGTCCTGCGTATTTCAGAACACTAAACAAAAATGCAAAAGAAGGAGGGCAAACCCATCTCACCGATGGACAGAACTGGAGACTCTCCACTTAATTCAAGCGGTTGCCGACGAAACAAAAGAGCAGCCGGAATCTTTTGAGGTTTGTACCCAAATGTTTTAAGTTGCTGATTTTCAAACAAGTGAACAAAATCTCGGTAAACAAATGTGAATTGTCTAAATCCTACACTCAGCTTATGTGAAGTCAACTAAATATGAGCCGAGATTGCTGCCACTTACAAACTCCGGCGATTTTGTATTCAACTTCGCAACGTGCACGTTTGTTTGCCGTGATCGAGATCAGTGCATCTCCAATAGTTCACTGGAGCAAGTTCCAGAATAGCTATTTATTAAACCCTTGCATGCAAAAAATCAGCAATTTCTTGCTAATTTAATATTTAATATGGGCATGTCTTTAGAAGGGTTCACTTGTCTCATTACCTTAATGCTACTCATTTTTTCCAAGGACTTAATAAATGCCTATTCCGGAACTTACTCCAGTGAGCCGCTGTGAACGTACGCATATAAATGCATGGCAGTTTTGCAACCTTTTAGTAACAGCAATATTTGACAAAAAGCATTTACTTCTTTATGTACTTATTATGTTGTTTCAGAAACCGACAGCCGAACGTTTTTATACAAGAATTAAATCAAGGACTTTAACTTTAGAAAAAATCGAGTGGATGTCCTTGAAATGCAAAATGAGATATCTCAAGTCTTCATATGTATCTGCAGTGGATTGGAAGAACAGAACGGGCTCTGGGCTCTTGGCCAGCGGGGACGAGAAAAGCGTGGCAGAATATATTAACAAAACATGTCCACATTTCGATTTGCTCGCTGCTATTTTTGGCCAGCGCAAAAATGTTAGCCCACCGTTTATTTACGACAGCCACACTGATGTGGAGTTTTTAAGCGACCACTGTGACTCAATTTCTTATGATGTGGTTATCGAATCAGGGCAGGACTCAGTCATCGAGCCTCCATCCAGAAGCCAAACCAGCACACCTGAACCTTTAACACCAATAAACAGTTTTGATATTACCCAGCGAAAACGCAAACAAAAGAAAATCTGTAATTCTAATCCATTTAATAACCTTCAAATTCAAGAAAAGAAATTGGAATTAGAGGTTCAAAAACTAGAGCTTGAAAAGGAAAAAGAGAAAAATCAAGTTGAACTAAAAGCACTTGAACTAAAAAATCAGTTTGAGTTAAGAAAGCTTGAACTTGAAATGCAAAAAGACGAGAAATTGCAAATTGAAAAAACTAAAATTGGAAAGTGAAGAAAGGTCAAGAAAATATGAAATTGAATCGAGAGCACAGACTACGACTATGCGTTTTAAGTTTAAATTTTCTGAAATTAATTTTTATGTATGTACAGTGGCGGCAGATATAATAGATTCGCCTTATTTTGAAGAGTTTTGGCTATATTTCTTTGTGTTTAATATTTTTTTATAAAAGCCTGGCTAGTTGTACAACAAACACCACATCAGTTTGCATAAAAATTATAAAAATTCGACAAATTTTCACCAAAATTTTCAAACTTTTTATTGAGAAATTTGCAGTTTTGTAGGCCATTCAATTTTAGTATAATAAAGTGCAAGTTTGAATTGGCTAAAAAATACCGTTGATTTTTTAGATTTTTTTTTGCTGACGGTGTCACGCATTTTTTCCCACATTGTCAAAAATCAACGGAATTTTTTAGCCACTTAAAGATGATTCCTTCGGTAACACACACACTTTATTATACTAAAATTGAATGGGCTACAAAACTGCATACCAATTCGGAATAAAAAGTTTGAAAATTTGGTAAAAATTTGTCGAATTTTTATAATTTTTGTTCAAAGTTCGAAAAGCGGATTTATATGATGTTTGTTGTATAACTACCTGGGCTTCTATAAAAAAGATTAAACATAAAATAAACTAAAAAAATATAACCAAAACTCTTCAAAGTACGACGAGTCTATTATTTCTGCCGCCAGGGTATGTATGTGTATATACATTTTTGCATTCAGGTTCAAGCTTCATAATTTCAATTGATTTTGAAGTTTAGTTTTTTGTTCAAACATATTTTATTTTGTTAAGTACTGTTATTACCAAAAGTTCCTAAGTCTGAAAATATGTGAATGAATTTAAATGAGATGTTATGCTATGTTGTGTGTATTGGGGCATTTGACTCCAGAATTTGACCAACTGTTTTTATAGCTACAGTGTCGGACAAAAAAAATAGGGTCACGATATTTTTACAAGTTTACTTTTTATGGGAGAAAATGCATAGCACCGTCAGAAAAAAAAAATTCTAAAATTAACGGGATTTTTTAGAAACTTCACACTTGCAAATAATTATACTAAAATTTAATGGGCTATTAAATTGCATTTTTTTCTACAAATTCTGATTAAAAAGTTTGAAATTTTTGAAACTTTGTCGAATTTTGCCAACCTTTGTACAAAGTTTGAAGTTTGTCTTACATGGGTTTCGTTATATAATGAGTTATACTTTTACAAAAATATAATAAACATTAAATAAATAAATGGAAAATAGCCAAACCTTGGTAAAGAGCCAGGAAGCTATTTTTATGCCCGACACTGTATGTCATATATGTACTACATATATTGTTTTTTGTTTTTTAAATAAATGAATTGTTTTTTTTTTTTAAATAAATGAATTAACACTTATCAAAATGAGTGGTACTCTATTTATTCAATCAAAATTGAAAAAAGACAGTTCAATGTAATGTAATTTAGATATCATTCGCTACACTGGGCGACCACTGTATCCCCCCATCCGGAAATGTATCAAGACGAAGCATCAGTATCTTTTTTTTTTTTGAACTATAATTGATTGAAATGTGCAATATGCGCAACCACGGTAAAATGCCAAAGAATTTGAACTAAGTTGCTCAAATTGGGCATTTCCATCAAATGCACAGGTTTAAAAAAGTGTATGCATATTGAACCGGA
The DNA here is from genome assembly GCF_013731165.1 of Rhagoletis pomonella. Taxonomy (NCBI): domain Eukaryota; kingdom Metazoa; phylum Arthropoda; class Insecta; order Diptera; family Tephritidae; genus Rhagoletis; species Rhagoletis pomonella. Next base: position 37,018,874 of record NW_023458563.1, read on the forward strand.
CCTTTATATCCACATGTTATTCCAAGCGCTGAATCTCAGGCTCGAAGTCACTTTAGGGTCAAATGGGGAAAAATTCATTGAACAAACCTGAAAATTAATAGTCCACGAGTCGAAAACCCATGTGTAACAATTTTCAGTTTTGTTCAACGAGTTTTTCGCCATTTAACCTTCAAGTGATCTCGAACCTGACATGATGGAAGTTAACGGACCTCAGATTCGGATCCAGCGCTTCGAACAACATTTCGATATAAAGGTTTGGTTCAATAGGCAGAAACCTTTTTTTATAAATATGTGTTATATTTTAGAAATAAAAGAGACTGGTACTTTGGTTTGATGCATTTCCGAATAAGGGATATTTGTTATTGTAGGCGGAAAATTTTAGACCATATAACCCGATAGTACAACCTAAATATAAATGAGTATTTAAACAGGTGACATTTGTAAAAGTGTTAACAGCGCCCGACGTTTAGCTTCACCCTCGGTAGTAGAAAAGTTTTGGCTTTCAGGTACATCTTCATCGTCGTCAGTCTCAACATCTTCCCTTATTTGGAAGTTATCGTCTCGCTGCTTTATTAAAATGTTGTGTAAGATCGCACACACCATTACCCAACTACAGGCAAATTTTACCGAAGAATCATCTTTAATCGGAGTTCTTAATTCTTTTAAACTGCTGAAGCTCTCTTTCCGCAAACCAAAACAATGCTCAATCCTTATTCGAAATTGACTAAAGATTCGGTTAAAAGAACTTCGCTGCTGAGCATTGGATTCCGTGGAGGTGACTCTGAAAGGGGTTATAACAGTGCTCGTTAGTTTATAAGCACTGTCAGCTGCCAACCATTCTGCTCCTGTCAGCATATTTGAAGCTTCGGTGGTCAAAGTAGAGTTGTTGTAGATTCTGGCACCAACACAGTGGGGTAGTTCGTGAAAAGTTTCAGATACTAAATTTTGACGCTCAGCAGCGTCCGGCCAGTACACAAATTTTGTTCTCAGCTTTAAAATAGCGTGGAATATTCTTTTGGTCATGTTCTATCAAAATTTAATAAATTATGTTCGATAAAACAAATTCATACATACTATATATGTATTTTATTTTGTGTTTTACCTGTATTGCTCCACCATCACTCACACCAAACAAACTCGCAATTTTGCTAACCGTGGCTCCCTCACCTCTCGAACCCAATCGGTATAAAACAATTAGGAGTTGCATTTCTAAGGGAAATTGCTTACAAGACCGCGGACAGTTAAACACAACATCGTCCTTAATTAAGTCAATAATGGCTTTAAATGTTGACCGGCTGACACGCGCAATTCGGATGAATCTCTTTTCATCCAAGTTTGGCAATACGTCTTGTATAAAATGCTGGGACTTAGGGACAGAATGATGGACAAAGGAAACACTATACCTAAACTCCTCAAATGCGGCCATTGCCAGAGTAAACTCTTCCCAAACCTCGTCTTCTTTCTTTCGTTGATTTTCTACAATGGAAGTGCAGGATTAGAAAATCCACAATAGAAACGAAAACACAAATGCTATCATCATTTTCTCCAAATATCTCCAGCATAAGCAAGTCATTTATACAAATTTCTTTATAAAGACTTTTCAGTTTTGATTTTTCACTTAATTTCGGCATTTTTATTATTTTTTATAATTTTTTGACAACACGACAGCTGATTTATAAAGTTTACACAATTATTTTCCCAGGGGCGTTCATATAACTGTGTGTGTAAACATACAAAAATATACGATTGATAAATTTATACACTTAGATGAATCCCCTTACTATAAAATAAAATTATTTAAAATTTACGGTAAACTGATTGTAAAACACACATATTTATTAAATCAGACAAATCAGTAATTCATTTTTTAAATTGTACTTAAAAAACCATGTGATTGAGGAACGCATGCATCACTAATAACCCGGGAACGGATTTTTAGGACCTAAAAATCTATAAAAAATGCAAAATAAAGTAAAAAAATAGGCTGGAAAAGGCAAAATAAAATAGCGAAAAAGGCAGGCAAAGGCACTAGGTATTGCAAAAAAGGCAAAAAAAGGCAAAACTAAGTAGCGAAAAAGGCAGGAAAAGGCAAAAAAAAGGTATTGCAAAAAAAGCAAAATAAGGCACTAAAAAAATACAGAAAATACGAAGAACAATCAAAAAATATATTTATTTTAGAAATGCTTATATTACAAGTAAAAAGAGAAAAACTATGAACTACTTTCATTATATGAAAAATTTGTACTTTGAATCTTTGACTATTTTATCTTTTCGAGTTTCTAACTCATAAAACTTTAATCTGTATAGTTGTAGTAACATTGAACCACAAGATGCATTTTGAAGTTTTCTGGCAGCATTTTCATTCGATTTTCGCGAAGAAAAGCCTTGAATGTACTAAATGTGCGCTCGACGTAAGTTGATACAAGTGGAGCCAAATTTAAATATGGAACGTTTGAAACGTTCATATTATCAGAAATAAGGGCGCTTTCTTTGCCCTTTACAATTTTATCCGCACCCCTTATTGTCCTCAAGCCTACGTTAGCTGAGAAAACGGAATCAGGGAAAGCTAAATCGTGGACATTCTTAATCGAATATACTCTATCTCTTTAGCAGAAAAAAAAGGCAATTTCCATAAAATCCGTTCCTTGCTAATAACAATGTAAATACCAGGTTCTTTTGAAAGTAATGATTAATAAAACCAAAAATTAAACAAAAATTTACAAAAAGAAATTCTCTAAACATGTTTATTCTACTCCATACGGAAATGGCGGTTTTTTTTTCGCAATTAACTCGAAATTTTTAGGGTGAACGAGTCAAGGGGACGGGACCTCAGATTCGGATTCACCGGGTCGAAATACATGTCGGTAGGTGGGTGTGGTTAGAGGCACACACCTCTTTTTTGAGCCAGTGTTATTATTGCACTTAAATGTGTACGTAAGAGCAGCAAAGTATTTCAAGCGGAGTCTTCTAATCTTGACCTGAACTTGTTACCAGTGTACGAAAATAAACTATATTGTACGTTACTATTTCGTTTCGTTTATTACTTTAACAGTTCGGTACAATACGAAACAAAACGGCTGAGTTCACTTTGGCGATAGTTCACTACAGTAGTTTAGTAGTTACAGACGAAACAACAAACGAAATGAATCGTGCAGGGAAAATATATTTATGTACGTACATATATGCAATAAACAAATACAAAACGAATGGCTGCAATGAATAAAAAAAATAAAAATGTTTTCTAATTGAATTGGATATGAAAATTTACAGAAAAAATTATTTTTCACGTAATTGAAGCGTTTGCATACATATAAAACGTACCCTATGGTACAATTGTCACAAACGAAAAGCAAACGTTTCTCGTTGGGGAAAATGACAGTGAATCTTACAATTTGTTTCTGACTATTTACAAAACCACAAATGATATGATGATCGATGAGCAAATGGGAATTGTTTTGTACAGTTTATTTTCGTACCCTGCTTGTTACATACAAAACCTGCTAACGAAAAACATTTTTGGACTCAACTGTCAAAAGATGGGGCGACATCTTTGCAAATTTTAATTTTGATGCAGAAATGCATATGGATCCTCTAGGAACATTTCTGCATCAAAAAGAAAATTTTGAAAAAATGTCGCATATATCTTTTTGGCGGTTAGGGCTCGATATGTGAAAATTACGTTATTGACGGAAATCTAGCTCACGCCAGCAAAAATTTCAGTCACGCACGATCACGGAAGTTAGTGATTTTTGTCTCAAATCCGCTCCCGCTCACGCGTGAAAAACTGTGACACAACGATTAGATTGCCGAAACAACCATTGATCGGAAAACCCGTACCATTCCGGTGCGTAAAACCGACTATTCTATTAAGGCATTTTTGCTTCAAGTCTCTTTTCCTTTGGGCCTTTTGTTCTTCTACTTTCTGGTGGGCAGCTTGGTTCGATTCCCGATCTGATCAATATCTAAAATATTTTTTCTATTCGCCTTCGCAGGCAATGGCAAACCTTTCGAGTGTACTCCTGGCTTTAAAAGCCTTCTCATAAAATACCATCTACCATTCGGAGACGTTGTAAAACTGTAGGCCCTCCAAAGCGAGAAATAGGGAATTAAATTGTGTAGTTTCATTTCGGTACATTCCTTATATAACTTGGATTCGAATGTTTTTTTTTTTTTTGTATTGTTCAAAAACTGTATCTTTGAAACATCCGTGCCTAACCTCTACATTCTTTTACTGTTTCAGATTTACAACGGTCTTCATTCACACCTACTTACATGAATCTGTAACGCCAAAATTAAAAAATAATTAAACGCAGTCAATCGCCGTGATAAACCACGATTAAGACATTTTGCCGCGAAATCGTTGTTTTGCGAGTTTGAATATGAAGTTAAACAGTGTGATTGTGAGTCAACCAAATAGTTTTTGTGAAACTTTTGCTTGCATTTCAAACATTTATAACAACAACAAGCTAAACGAACCCATTGTGTCCAATCAAAGCGACAAGAGTTTTCCATCGAAATTTTACCAACCACAACTAATGTCAATTCGACTATATCAGAATACTTTATAAAAGTATACACGAGAGATAGTAAAATAAGTGATTTTATATGTACTTACGTTAATAGTGCTACACAAAATAATAGAGAACGTTCGTCAATAGGTGTACTCCAAAAGAGAAAAAATTTAAAATAATGCTTTTTCATCAAACATAACTATTTGATTAATTCGCACAAAATAAAGTTACTTTTTTGCGAAAAATATAGAAAGTGTTACAGAGGTTAACGTTTTCAGAAGACGGAACGCAGTTTATAGCAATTTTTCACCGAATCTCCCCGTTAACATTTCGCCCGACGTGTTATAGCCACGGGTAATTTTAGTTAAACCGCGCGCGTACATACCGTAATGAATTCAGTGCGACATCTAAGTGAGCGAACACGGCAATTCAGAGGCAGACAACGACGATCGAGTGTTGGTGTAGTCGCAGCAGCAAACGTAAAAGTTCTGGTGGCAGCAACAGCAACAGGCACTTCATCAGTATCCTTATCGACGGCGGCGCTAGACGAACTAGTGACAATTTGTGCTACGCCAATAAACCACTACATTATTAGTGCTGCAAGAACCAAGTCGGGGATCCTAGCACGAGTTGGCTTAGCGGTGATTTGTACAATTTTACTTAGCCTTTGGGTACAAAAGCACTATATTGAGCAATTTTACTTCGAGAAAGGCAGCGGAGGAGGAGGACCAGTAGTCGATTGTGCGAAAGAAGCTGCAACATATGTTGTGGCGGCGGCGCTTCTATTAACAGCAATAACGTCGCCGCCAAAATTTTTTAAAATTAACGCTTTAACCATTTCAAACGAAATAGGAGCAGCTGCTGCGTTGGTGTTTTTGGTGCGTATGGGCTATTGTGCTATTGGATTTAGAAATTTTGGATGATTGCTGCGTACTGACGTCACTGTGCATGTTGATGAAAAAAATAATTGAACTTAAATCCTTGACCACAGAAAACTGTGAGCAAAGAGAAATAGATGAAATTTTGAGAAAGCAGTTGACGTGGGAGCAGCATTACCCAGGTTTTTTCACCGCCACGTATTTACGAACAACAAGTGTTTTTCGACTGCTCCAACTACAAAGCAGACAGAGGAAGAAACTGGAGCAACGAAACCGTGTCAAAGCACATAGACGGCGTAAAAGGTGACCCCAACGTCGGAAAATACGCATATGTTGCTGCTTTAATATCTAAACATACTTTGGCCCGAATTTTGTGCATGCGAAGAGGACTCCAGCGATAGCAGAGAAAGGGAAACAGCAAAATTTCCATACTTAAACGAGTGAACAACTAAAGCTCTTTACCGTTGAATCCGTACTACAAGGAAATATAGGTGTTTGATGCATAAGATTTATTGTTTTTTCGAATACTTGCCCATTTGTACCCTAAGTAAATTACTTGTGTGCCGTAACATTTGTAAGATTTATAAAAAAAAATGACGAGCTTTGCAACATATTGTATTATCAAGTATGTTAGACCCATAGGCTGTAGCATTGCTGGCTGCGATATGAACGATTCGAATGGCAACCGTTGCAACAAAAGCGTCGTAAACTTTTCAAATGAGCACTGCAATAATATAATGGCGGTGGAGAAACGTCGAAGCTGACATTGTCTTTGGCAGCACAAGAGGTGCGCGAGTCTGTATAACTGTGAAACTCACGGCAAAGAAACCAAAAAGAAACATTTCAAAAGTCTAAAATTTCTTTAAAGTGCGTTTAACATTAAATGCGATTAATCAAGCGAACGAACGCTAAAAAAAAAAAAAACAAAACAAAAATATCGAAAAAACAATAATAAAGGAAAAAACCAGAAAAATACAAGTAATGAACTTTGTAATAAAAGGATTATATGTGGTTGTCAATAATACCGCTTTAACTTAAAATAGTTTAGCTTCGTACTTAAATAATTTAAAAACAATTGTTCGTTTGCTGGTACTAAAACAAAACTGTTATATAACATTTTTCAAAACATACACACTTCGCCAACATTTTAATGTATTATCAAATAAGTTCGGTAAATATGGACGACACAGCCCAAGCTACGGAACCTCCATTAAATTCTATAACTAAAATCACCATTCATAATAACAACAATAACTACAATAGTAATCCGCTAAATGATAAAGCAGTTGTGTCCGTTTCTAAAGCAAACACTTGGCATGAAAATACCCAAACAAAACATTTTGTCTCTATAATGGCTAAATACGCTGAAAAACGGCGCGCTACGACAAAGGCACAAGATGCAGCTACAGCTGCGCATGACGCTAGCGTTACAAAAGGTGTACCAGACATCGAGCAAAACTTAAGCAAATCTTTCCCTGAGCATTTTCAAAATGAAGCTCCAATAGCAGCGAACATGTTTGGCAGTAATAAAAGCAACATTGCAAAGTTACAGTGGTGGCATGCGCCTGCGCCTTCCGGCAACATGACTGGGGCGACGCCGCAGTTCGCTCCCACCTTTACGTCGTTGAACGACCAGGCTTCACAGTCGCGCCAATACAATGATGCTATTTTAGCTCATCAAAATTCAAATAACGCAGATAACGTTTTTGTTTCAATACCGTTAAATACCTCAAAGGTCCATTTTATTGATGGCGCCGCAGTACAAGAACAAGACAACAAACTCACTACTAGCGATTCGAGTAGCTCTCAACGGCTCCAAGAAAATCAATCGCAAGAACAACCACCTCCAGATGCTAGCTTGCGCCAACAGCGTGCTATCGCCAATAATATTGGTTGCTTGCCGCTAGCGGGCACAGTCGCCACAAAACGTGTTCGTGTTGCGCATCATCAGCAACTCCACCACACTTCGAAATCCAGCGTGGCGAGCCCATTAACATCGTTGAATGATTCACGCTGCAACAGCTATGATAACCAACGTGTAAACTATGAGGAGGACCACATATCACAGGACTCGCAGTTACTTGTTAAAGGTAAGTAAAGTTGCTGAATTTAAAGCAAATTGTTTGTGAAGAATATCGAACACAAGAGGTGTCATAAATGATTAATTAATTTCTCAGAAATTATCAGGGCTATCGAAAAGTAATGTATATACAGTTTATGGAGAATTTTATTTGCTTTCACTTCCCGTATCTCGTATTACGATTATTCTTGTTGGTTCGTAAGATATACGTGTTTAAGTGAAACCACTATTTTTTAAGGCTGAATAACGGTAAATTGCAAAATTTCTTGAAAAGTTATCCATAGAAAAAAAAATTATCTTGATTTTCGGAATCACCGAGTAGTTCTACATAGGAATTGGGTAGTGGCATCCATAGAAACTTTTTGTTGTAAACCAGTGTAATTAAAACAAGCTATTTAATAAGGAAGAAAATTACAAAAAAAGACGTACCGACTAGATTGTTGTAGCTTTGCACCTGAAAGAAAAGTTACCCATTGCTTAAGTTTTCATAAAGTGGCCATAACAAGTTTGAATTTTTTTGCATTTAAAGTTATCTTGGAATACTTTCGGAGATTTTGGATACAATTTGTAGAGATTACGTCCCGGTTTTCTTTAACGCTAAAAATACGTTTCTAACTAAAAATGTTTCTATTTAGAAAAGGGGATTCCTGCTGCAACGACTTATTTCAACCTCTGACATCATGTCAATTCACTTGCTTTGCGGTAGAAAAGCAGTAACTTTTGACTTGGTATCGAAAATTTACTAGAATTCCTATCCTAGCGGATTGCAATTGTTTAGTCCTCTTGCCCCTGCTCACTGATGACCGCCCAATCATCACTAGTTTAATATCTAATAATATTTTAGCGCTAACACTATTGCTACGTGTTTGGCCGAGCTTGTCCTACAATTTGTGGTGTACGTCTTGATTAAGGCATCTAGTACCGGGATTCGGGACACTGTAATGGCATAAAAGAATTATAAAATTGCAACACTACAAATGATCTAATAATATATTACAATTTTAACACTACTTTTATTCTATATTAAAACACGTATAACATATTAATGAGGCGTTCTTATTCATATCGGACACCAAATTTGGTGCCACGATTTCGATTGGTTCACATTTTTTCTTTTTTCTTCGGACTAATGTATGATCTGTCAAAGTTGGGATTTTTTCGTGATTCTGACTAAGTACTTTTTCAAATTGTTATATCTCCGGTTCTGCTCATCGTAGAGACTTCACCTTAACGCCGTTTTACAGATAAAGAACAGCCATGATTGTCTAAAAGTTAACTTAGCTATTAACAGTTGGACATTTTGAAGTTGATTTGCTTAGTGAAGACCTGTAAATTTTGGATTTAAAAAAGTGAGGTGTCAAATGACAGGGCTTGGCCTGTAAATGTGCAATAAAGTTTTATTTTTTGAAACGGGTTGCCACCTGTTACAAATTTGATTAAAACTATTTAATAAGTTAAATGAACAAGATATTACGATATGGGTATCAATTGAAATGGTTTTGAAAATGCTTTACTTTTAAATGACACGTAGAAGGGTTGCCACATGTTTAAAAAATCTAATTCACTTTAATTAAGGGAATAAGGTAACTGAAATATGTAGGATATCAATATGGTTATCAGGCAAAAGAAAAAATTGGACAGTTAATTTTGGAGTCCAGTAATTTAAAAGGAATGTAATCAGAAAAACTCACTGATTGACACTGCATGTATTTGTAATAAAATAACAAATACGACGTCGTAAATATTTCGTTTGACACAATTATTATTTTAGTTTAACTAAATTTGACTTTACAAACAGGTGGCTCTTCGTAATATTTGCAAGCTAAAACCTTCTTAAACCTCTTTCGTCTGACTCCCGTATGGTGATACCTATCTATTTCAATAACCTAATTCCTTTAATTCCATTGAAATTTGATTTTTTTAACAGGTGGCAACCCTCTACATGGACACAACACACAACAACATCGGTTGATATGCATCTGTTCATATTTCATTTAACTTATTAAAAAATTTGCATTTAATTTTCTAACAGGTGGCAACTCTTTAATAAAAAAAAACAACTATTGTCTACAAGTCAAACTTTTTATGACATTTATGAAAATAGAACGAATCATGCAGATCTGATGGCACTGACATAAAATGAAAAAAATATTTTATGCTTGAGCAAAAAACGCATTACTTCAAAAAGTGCAAAAAATGAGCAGGATTTTATTTCTTTTTTCAAAAGCTAAAAACCCGTACTATTTAATAATATAATAAAAAATAACATATTTTTACATATATTTTTTAATCATTCCATTAAAATTTACCATTTTTCGAAATTTTGATAAAAAAAATTGTTTTTCTGGAATACCGCAGGGACACCGTGTTTAATTTTATTCCCAAATGTTTAATCCTGTAGCTCCACTATCTATATGGAAATAAAAAACGTCAAACCAACAACTTAAATGGAAAAAATTGCTTCTATCTATCCTACCATAAAATAAATAATAAATAAAAGGGGTTAAAACCTACTTTTTTATTTCAAGTGGCGTTTTTATTTTTTTCTCTCTGACGTCAGGATTTATTTTAAAGGACCTTGTAATTTCATAGATATGATTAAAGGCCTGTATGCAGCTCTCAAGAAAAGCAAAAACTCCATATAAAATGACGTACAAGAAATGGCTAAGAAATTTTCTTGAGTCAAATTTCCTTAAGGCAGTACGCAGTTCTTAAGGAAATTGCTACACTTTCTACCACGGTTTTCTAAAGTTTTTTGCGAAAAAAGAGCACAAGGCAACCCAGGTTTGCAACAGAAATATATGCCCGTTTTATTATTTCTTGAGGAAAGAGTGAGGCAACAGGCTGTGAAGTATCAAAAATGTCAAAATTCCTTGGACACACGCACGAAATAATGGCAAATTTTTCTTGACCGTTTTCTTGAGAGCTGCATACAGGGCATAAGTCCAAAAATTAAATGCAATATAGAATAAAAGAAGTAAAGGCAGGGCTGTCTCCGACTATGCCACATGTACATAGATGTACACACATATATAAAAAAAAATCATATCTTAAAATCAGTGGTATGGAAGATATACCATATAAAGCACCAATCTAAGTGGTTTTCACTGTTGTGTGTGATCGGTACGTAAAGCGGTTACGCAATTTAATGCGCTTTGCTACCTAAACAAAAGTTATATCGCACAATATTGTATTTAAACAATCAGTGGTATAGGAGATAAAGCTTATACAGCACTGATATTGACGATTTGAAAAATTTGGGCCCTGCAGGAATAGCGTACCTAACGGAGGCCCTCAATAATATGTCAATGGCCACTCTCATCATCCCAGACATCTGGAAGGTGGGGAGAGTGGTCCCACTGCTCAAACCGGGGAAACCAGCCAACAAAGGAGAATCTTATCGTCCGATAACACTCCTTTCCCGGTAGCGAAGACACTAGAGGCCTTGCTGCTACCGTATTTCACGAACCACCTGACCCCAGCGAAGCATCAGCATGGTTTCCGTAAAGTGCACAGAACAACAACAGCATTTAACGACATAAACATTCCCATGACAGCCGGTTCTACGTACCGGAATGACTCGGGTTTTACCCGACCAAGGGCTGTTGTTTCGGCGATCTAACCCCGTCTAGATCGGCGATACCCACCAATCATTATTCGTCCATGGAGCAATACCTTGCAGCCGGATTGCTCCGCATCCTTCTTCTCCGGGCGGGCGTAGAGCCCAACCCCGGACCTGAAACTTACTTCTGCTGTGTTTGCCAGAATCGACTCCGGTTAGGTGCAACTCCTGCAACGGATGGAGTCACCTAAGAACCTGCTCTGGCCTTAGGTCTCACCGGGAGTGGACCACAAACTTTGTGGCTCCCTGTTGCTCAAGCCAAATGGCACAATCAGCCTCCACGGCTACCCACTCGCGTAATGCACGGGTGCGACTTAGCACCCGAAGAGCCTGCACGGCCCCTAGAAGCTCCCCTGAGCAACAGCAAACCTCCCAACACCCCCCACCCACACAACCTACGGGCCGGTCCCACTCGCGAGCGCGAGCCAACCAGCAGCTGCTAGTTGCCCACACCATCTGCTCCGTGTGCCAGAACAGAAGATACCGGAATGTGACATCAGTCAAATGCAACACATGCCTTGGCTGGTGCCACTTCCGGCTATGTTCTGGTCTACGCACCACACGCGAGTGGACTACCAACTACAGCGCCTCTTGCTGTAGTGCACCGCCGGCGCAGACAACAACGACCACATCGCAGCCACCTACCATCAGGCAGCAACAGCAACTGCGTCATGCGCAACAGGCCGGTAGGCCCCACACTTCCCTCACCCCCCGTATCGCGACCAGCCTCCCAAGGCATACGAACGTACTCCAACTTAACTGCAACGGACTCCAGAGCAAGATTGAGGAGATAGCAGTCTTCATGGGTCGGCACGGCATATTGATAGCTGCGGTCCAAGAAACGAAGTTGCACAGCAACTCAACTTTGTTGGGTTGCGCCGCCTACAATGTGCTCCGTAAAGATCGCGAGCGAGATAATGGTGGAGGATTAGCGTTCATTCTACACCACACAGTGCAGTATCGGCTAATCGAAGAAGACATCGACCCAAGGGACACCACCCTAGAATGTCAGGGCATAGCTGTCCGGTCAGGCGATGTCGAGCTCGAAATATTTAACGTGTACATACCCCCTGTCATTTTGGCTGAGCAGATAGACGATTCGACATTCTGCACCACGAACGACGACGCCCCCACCAGGATTGTGGGCAGCTGCAGCAGCTCGCTAGACCTAACAATTGCAAGCGCTGGTCTGATAAATAGCATATCATGGCGACCTATGCTATCGTTAGCATCAGACCATCTGCCCATAATCATCTCGATCAATAAGCCCACCGACTTTGCTCCCGCGAATCACCGAACCTACACCAACTTTAACAAAGCTGATTGGAACGGCTTCGCGGAAGTAACCGAGAGCAGCTTCGCCGCCCTCCCCACACCCACAGACGCACCTGCTGGCGAACGCCAGTTCCGCAGGGTAGTCACTGCCGCAGCAGCTCGCTTCATACCGTCCGGACGCATCGCGGAAGTCCGCCCAAATTTCCCGGCTGAAGCAGCTGTTCTAGCAAATGAGCGTGACCACCTACGCCAGGTCGACCCCGGGGACCCTGCAACTGGTAAATCAACATAAGCGGAAAAAGTGGGAAGAGGCCTGTAACTTCACCTCTGGTGTGAGTAAGCTCTGGTCAACCGTGAGGTCCTTGTCCAACCCGACGAAGCGTGATGACAGAGTGGAAATTTCATTCGAAGGTCACGCCTCATCGGACCCGAAGAAATGCGCGAACTATTTTAGTCGGCAATTCACACTGCATCCTTCGGTAGACAAGGCCAAACGTCGAGTGACCAGGAGGCTGCACAAACTGCCCAAAAACAGTGCACCACTTGTTTTCACCAGCGGTGAAGTGAAGGGGGCCATCGGGAAGGCGAAAGCCTCCAAAGCCATTGGACCCGACGGAATCTGTATGCTGATGTTGAAACATTTGTGGCCTGTGGGAGTAGCATACCTCACGGAGGTCCTCAATTTGTCTATGACCACTCTCATCATTCCTGATGTGTGGAAATCAGGGAGAGTGGTCCCACTGCTGAAACCGGGGAAGCCCGCCAACAGAGGAGACTCTTATCGCCCGATAACGCTCCTTTCCCCGGTCGCGAAGACACTTGAGGCCCTGCTGCTCCCATACTTCACCTGCCACCTAACCCCAGCGAAACATCAGCATGGCTTCCGTAAAGTGCACAGCACAACAACACTTAACGCCATAAACACCCAGATAACTCGTGGCCTAAATCGCAACCGCCCCTGTGAGAGAACTGTCCTAGTAGCGTTGGACTTGTCAAAGGCGTTTGACACCGTCTGCCATTCCACGCTGCAAGAAGACATTGAGGCCTCCTCTCTCCCACAGGGACTGAAGCGATGGTCGGCTAATTATATGAGTGGTCGACAATCATCAGTAATCTTCAGAGATCAAACCTCGAAACCAAGAAGAATAAAACAAGGGGTTCCACAAGGTGGTGTTCTCTCCCCCTTACTTTTTTAACTTCTACATCTCGAAACTCCCCCAGCCTCCTGAAGGAGTTTCCCTGATCTCGTACGCTGATGATTGTTCGATTTTGGCGTCCGGGAATGGAATTGATGACCTCTGCTCAAAAGTAAACGGCTATCTCTCCAGCCTTTCTCGCTTCTTCACTGCAAGGAGCCTAACCCTCTCCCCAACGAAATCAACGGCGACCCTCTTCACCACCTGGACGAAGGAGGTCAGGCTAGAGTTAGGTATACACGTCGATGGCACACCAATACCGACTGTAAACAACCCGAAAATTTTAGGGGTCACCTTCGATAGCCTGCTTTCCTACTCCACGCACACAACCGCAGTTGTCAATAAAGTACAGAGCCGCAACAAGGTCCTCAAGTCGGTCGCCGGCAGCACTTGGGACAAAGACAAAGAGACGTTGCTGGCAACATACAAGGCAATTGGCCGGCCGGTTCTAAGCTATGCTGCGCCAGTTTGGACGCCGGGGACTAGTTGGACGCAGTGGACGAAGCTACAGACTTGTCAGAACGCCGCACTCCGGACAGCGACTGGGTGCCTTCTGATGACGCCTGAGCACCACCTGCACAGCGAGGCCCAAGTGCTCCCCGTACGGGAACACAATAAAATGCTCACTAAGCAGTTTCTGGTGGGGTGTCACAGAAGTGAACACCCTAACAGACCACTGCTGGAGGAGGAGCCTCCGCCCAGGCACGTCAGGGGGGCACCTATTCGTGTACAAGGACGCAGTCCAGACCTACACAGACCAACCACTGGACCCAATGACGTACAGACAAGCGATCAACGACATTCATAGGGAGTCAGTCTCCACCTACCTCGACTCCAGGCCTAGGAATGTCGTTATCGGAGCCCAATCTCCACCTGTGGAAGAGACGGAGCTTCAGTTACCAAGAGAGACCCTCGTTACTCTGGCTCAGTTAAGGTCTGGATATTGTAGCCGCCTAAACAGCTACCTGTCCAGACTCGACCCAAACATCCCAAATGAGTGCCCGGCATGTGGAGACTCCCCCCATGACACCAACCGCCTCTTCACATGCCAGCTCAATCCGACTCAACTAACACCCCTCTCCCTTTGGTCCGACCCCATCGAAACAGCTCGTTTCCTGGGCCTGCCGTTAGTTGAGCTCGACGATAATGATTGAAAAGTTGATCCGAAACAGGCGGGGCTTAGTAGTGCCGCTACAACAACAACAACAACAACAACATAAACACTCAGCTAACACGTGGCCTTAACCGCAACCGTCCCTGTGAGAGAACTATTCAGCCACTCCACGCTACTAAAAGATATAAAGGCTTCCTCTCTCCCACAGAGGTTCAAACGGTGGTCGGCGAATTATCTGAGTGGTCGACACTCGTCGGTAATGTTTAGAGACAAATCGAGTAAACTCAGAAAAATAAAACAGGGTTTAACTTTTACATTTCAAAGCTCCCTCAACCACCAGAGTCTCGATTGTCTCTTACGCCGACGATTGCTCGACCATGGCGCCAGGGAATGGAATTGATTACTTGTGTTCGAAAGTAAACGATCTCTCCGAGTTCTCTCGCTTCTTAACTGCAAGGAGCCTAACCCTCTCTCCTACAAAATCCTCTGCGACCTAGTTCACCACCTGGACGAAGGATGTCACGCTACCGCTGGGAATTCACGTCGATGATACACCAATTCCGACGGTGAATTAACCCCAAAATAGTCGGAGTAACCTTCGACAGTCTGCTCTCCTTCTCTGCGCACGCAACCACTATTGTCAACAAAGTACAGAGCCGCAACAAGGTCCTCAAGTCGCTAGCCGGCAGTACTTGGGGCAAAGACAAGGACACGTTGCAGGCAACATACAAGGCAATAGGCCGGCCGTTTTTAAATTACGCAGCACCAGTGTGGTCGCCGGGGACTAGAAGGACGCAGTGGATGAAGCTACCGACGACACAAAAAACTGCTCTTAGGACAGCGACTGGATGCCTTCTGATGTCGCCAGAATATCACTGAACGACGAGGCGAAAGTGCTCCCTGTTAAGGAGCATAACACAATGCTCTGCAAGCAGTTTCTGGTTGGGAGCGACAGACGTGATCACCCAAAAAAACAAATGCTTGCTGAGGAGCCCTCGCCCAGGCACGTCAGGAGGCATCTCTACGAACTGACGGACGAAGTCCAGAGGTTCATTAAGTAGCCTCTGGACCCGTCAGCATATCGACAGGCGTTGAACGGCATTCACAGGGAGTCAGTCTCGAGTAATGTAGACTCCTGACATGTGAATGCCGTTCTAGGCACACAACCACCGGACATCGACTAGACGGACTTCGTCTGCCTCGGGAGACCAGAACGACAATAGCCCAACTTCGCTCTGGCTACTGCAGCAGGCTAAACTCATACCTCAGCAGATTAGACGCAGATGTGCCACATGAGTGTCCGGCATGCGGAGAGACACGCCATGACTCGAAACATCTCTTCGTATGCCCGGAAAACCCAACAACACTAACGCCTTTGTCCCTGTGGACCGACCCCATTGAGGCTGCACGCTTCCTGGGGCTTCCGTTAGTGGAGCTTGATGACAAGGACTGAGATATTAACCGATCTGGGCGGGGTGGTTGTAGCCGCTACAAACACAACTATTTTGCCAGTTTTAAAGCAAAACCCCATATCTGAGCAATCAGTTGTATAGAGGCTATAGGTTATAGTGACCCGATCTTTGTAATCTTCACGTAAGTATTCTATTGATAATGGCTGAAAGTAGTGCGAAATTTCGTGTTCCTAGCTGCATAAATGGAGGAGTTATTATAAAAACTCTCATATCTGATCAGTCAGTTTTATGGGAGCTATATGCTATAATGGCACTATCTTTGTTATTTTACTGTAAGTATTCTGCTGATAATGAGTAAAAATAGTGAGAAATTTCATGCTCCTAGCTTCATAAACGCTCTCTGAGAGCACTCTTCAACAATCCGACATACACGAGCAGTGGCACCACATTTCCCGATCACTAAGTACCGCCGCCGAAGAAGTAGTTGCATTTCAGCGAGCCCGAAAGAACAACTGGTACGATGAGGAATGTCAAGAAGCCGCAGAGAAAAAAGATGCCGCCTACAGGGCCACGCTGCGATCGGGCGCAACGCGAGCCATGTGGGACCGTTATAGGGAACTGAAGAAGGAAGCGAGACGTACTTGCAGCAATAAGAAGAGAGAGACCGAAAAACGTGAGAGCGAAGAGCTTGAGATGCTGGCCGAGGAAGAACGCCCGAAAATTCTACCAGAGGGTTAGGCGACTTACGGAAGGTTTCAAGACCGTGGCGAACTCCTGTAAGAACAACAATGGCGACCTAGTGACCGATCTCCAGAATATACTTAAATTGTGGAGGGAACACTACCAACTACCGCGGAATCAGCATTCTAAGCATAGGTTATAAGGTCTTATCGAGTGTATTGTGCGAAAGCCTGAAGCCCACCGTCAACGAGCTGATTGGACCTTATCAGTGTGGATTTAGGCCTGGAAAATCCACCATATATCAGGTATTCACAATACGCCAAATCTCGGAAAAGACCCGCGAGAATAGGATCGGCACACACCATATATTTGTCGATTTCAAAGCCGCTTTCGACCGCATGAAGAGAAGTTGCCTTTATGCCGCGATGTCTGAATTTGGTATCCCCGCGAAACTAATACGGCTGTGTAAAATGACGTTGAGCAATACCACCAGCTCCGTCAGAATAGGGAAGGACCTCTCGGAGCCGTTTGATACCAAACGAGGTTTCAGGCAAGGGGACTCCCTTTCGTGTGATTTCTTTAATCTGATGTTGGAGAAGATAATAAGAGCCGCAGAACTGAACCGCTCAGGCACAATACTTTACAAGAGTGTACAATTGCTGTCGTATGCCGACGACATCGATATTATCGGTAAAAACAAGGGCTACGTCTGTTCTGCCTTCTCAAGACTGGATAGGGAAGCAAAACGAATGGGTCTGGTGGTGAACGAGGACAAAACGAAGTATCTCCTGTCATCACACAAACAGTCAGAGCCTACGCGCCTTGGCACCCACGTCACTGTTGACAGTTACAAGTTTGAAAAAGTAGACGACTTCGTTTATTTGGGAACCAGCAGTAACACCAATAATAATGTCAGCCTTGAAATCCAACGGATAATCACTCTTGCCAACAAGTGCTACTTTGGGCTGAGTAGGCAATTGAGAAGTAAAGTCCTCTCTCGTTGTTAGGTTAGGTTAGGTTAAGGTGGCAGACCCGCAAAGGGGACTCACTTAGACATTTGATTGTCCATTGTGATACCACATTACATAGGAACGGTAACTGCGTAAAAATTACGAGAAGCGCTGGGTGCTCATAATGAAGTTCTTCAAACAGCTGATGTCCACTCCGGAGAGTCCCTCGGGAGTGTCGATGAAATGCGCACCGAGATGCTTAAACCGTAATCTAGCGAATGCCGGGCAGTTGAGTAGGAAGTGCTGAGATGATTCCACCTCGTCTTCCAGGCAACTGCGGCAGTAGGGATCCGTGACGATATTGAGTCGCACCGCGTGGGTTCCCATTGGACAGTGTCCGGTCAGTACACCTGTGAAAATCGAGAGCTGACGCTTAGCCAGCTGCAGCAGTTCCCTTGACCGCCCGCGGTCCACAACCGGCCAGAAGGACCTTGCAACTCTGCAAGTCGGGGTTTTTTCCCAGCGCTCGCTGAGCCGACCATGAGCCCATCTGTCCAAAAGCAGGCCGCAGGTTGCCAACGGAACTCCAATGCCCTCCCTATCCGAGGTGATGGCCTCAAGGGTGCCTTGCCTGGCCAGTTCATCAGCCCTGCAATTTCCCGCGATATCACTGTGCCCCGGGACCCAAATCAGCTTGATCTGGAAGTACTCCGAGGCAGTTGAGAGAGAGGTCAGGCATTCCCCAACCAGTTTTAAGCACACCATTAGCGATCCCAGCGCCCTGATTGCCGTCTGGCTATCAGTATATATATATTTACCCTCCTTTTTGACAGTACATTGGTGCGTAGCCAATCGGCTGCCTCCTTTATAGCGGCCACCTCTGCCTGAAAGACGCTGCAGAGATCCGGCAGTCTGAAAGTAAGATCTACTGAGAGTTGCTGACAGTAGACACCTCCTCCAACTCTCCCTTCCAGCTTCGATCCGTCCGTAAAGATGTTTATTGCACCTCTTCTCCAAAGACCACCCCTCTTCCATTCATTCCTAGAGGGGATATGCGTGGAGAAGGATCCTTTAGGGGCCAGCCTCGGGTGACCCCGGCCCATTTCTTTCGGCACGAAGTCGAAGCTTTCGAGAATTGTCGAGTGTCCGTGCGCTGGATTGAAAGAGAACCCAGAGCTTTTGAGCCTAATGGCTGAGCGAACCGCCGCTACTTTGCCCGAAATATCGACAGGTGCGACATTGAGTATAGCGTTTAGCGCTAAGGTGGGAGTGGTTCGGAGCGCCCCGCTGATCCCAACGAGGGCTGCCCTTTGCACGCGCTCTAGCTTCCTAACATGAGTGGTCTTTTCCAGTGAACTCCACCAGAAGATGACCCCATACAACATTATTGGCTTAATTATGGTTTCATATAGCCAATACATCACTTTTGGGGAGAGGCCCCATCTCTTCCCTATGGCATTCTTGCAGCAGTAGAGGGCCACCGATGCCTTCCTCAGTCGTTCCTCAATATTAGGTTTCCATGACAGTTTTCCGTCCAGGATCACGCCCAAGAACTTGACCCTGTCAGAGAGAACAAGTGGAACACCCCCTATTGAGGGAAGCTGGGCATGAGGCTTTTTGTACCTCGTTGTACAAAGATCACATTCTATAAGTCACTCATCATGCCTGTGCTGGTGTATGGCGCGGAGGCATGGACAATGAAAGCATCTGATGAGGCGGCTCTTGGAGTTCTGGAGAGAAAGATTTTGCGAAAGATTTACGGACCTTTACGCGTTGGTGATGGCGAATATCGCAGACGATTTAACGATGAGCTGTATGAGCTTTACAACAATATAGACATAGTGCAACGAATTAAAATTCAGCGGCTCCGCTGGCTTGGCCATGTCGTTCGAATGGACAGAAACGCTCCAGCGCTGAAAATATTCAACGCGAGCCGCGATGCTGGTAACAGAGAAAGAGGAAGGCCTCCTCTGCGTTGGAAAGACCAGGTGGAGAAGGACTTGGCTTCACTTGGCATTTCCAATTGGCGTCCGTTAGCACAGAAGAGAAATGACTAGCGTGCTGTTTTGGACTCGGCCAAAATCGCTTAGGCGGTTACAGCGCCAATAAAGAAGAAGAGCTGCATAAATGGAGGAGTTATAATAAAAGAATTCATATCTGAACAATCAGCTGTATGTGTTATAGTAACCTGATCTTTGCGATTTTCACTGTAGGCATTCTGTTGATATTGGGTGGAAATAGTGCAAAATTTCATGTTCCTAGCTGCATAAATGGACCTCTCTGAAGTTGGAAGGACAACTTTTTCCCAAAGTAAAAATTCCTATCGGATAATTTGCCGTTGATTATCCGTGAAAAGAATACTTTTGGCGACATATTTTAAAAAATATCGCGTGCTCTGCCAACTAAAAGTTTTAAGTCCCACGGATAACTTGCGGCAAATTATCAAATAGTTAGTTTGGGTTTAGCTGGTTTCCTTAATTGGTTTTCAGAAGTTGTCCTGCTAACTTCCACGGAAGTTGGCAGAGCACGCGATATATTTTTTTTAATATGTCTGCTACAACATTTTTAGTCACACGGATAATTTACGGCAAATTATCAAATAGCCAATTTGGGTTTAGCTGGTTTCCTTAATTAGTTTTCAGAAGTTGTCCTGCTTACTTCCATGGAAGTTGGCAGAGCACGCGATACTCTTTTGAATATGTCTGCGACAAAATTTTTAGTCCCACGGATAAAGAACGGATAATTTACGGCAAATTATCAAATAGTTAGTTTGGGTTTAGCTAGTTTCCTTAATTGGTTTTCAGAAGTTGTCCTGCTAACTTCCACGGAAGTCCGTCCGTCTGTGCACACGATAACTCTAGTAAAAATTGGTCAGTTTTTAACGAAATTTTGCATTTGCACTTTTGGGCGTATGACGGATGGTATTGAAAATGGGCAAAATCGGACAATAACCACGCCTACATCCCATATAACGGTGATTTTCAGAAATACGAAAACTGCGATATTTTAGTAACTACTGATGATTATTCACTCAAAATTGATATTTACAATAACTTTTAGTCGAAAAATAAGAATATTATAAATGTTTGGAAAATGGGCGTAGCCACGCCCACTTATGGTTGCATGTGTATATCTTGGTAACCGCTTCACCAATTTCTTCCAAACTTCGCACAGCATACCAAATAGCCGAAAAATTTTAAAATCGGACAATAACCACGCCCACATCCCATATAACGGTAATTTGGAGAAATACGAAATCTTCGATAAATCAGTAAATATTAATTTATAGTATTATATTATAGTATTATAGTAATTTATTAAAAATTTATGTTTGCAACAATTATTTACCAAGAAATACGTTTATGATAAAATTTTGGAAAATGGGCGTGGCACCGCCCACTTATGATCACATACAGTCAGCCAATAAAGTTTAGGTACAGCAGATTTTTTATAATAAGGGCAACTATTTTTTAAATATTTTCTTTTTCGCAAATTTTTTATAAAAATATGGTTAATTCTACAACAAAAACCCCAAAAATCAGAGTTCCAAACCTTGTGCAAAATGAAAGAAAATTCTGCAAAATTTGATTCAAATAATGCACGTTTTATTTACGCTCTCTAGAAAAAAAGTTGAATTGCAGTTTTTTAGCCTTTTCAATTTTGGTATAATAAAGTAGTATTTAGTATATAAAGTGCAAGTATAAGGAAGCTAGGACTTACCATTGATTTTTGGGAAATTTTTTTGTTGAAGGTGTCGCACATTTTTTCCATATACAAAAATTATCAAACATTATTTTATATGGAGAAAAGGAGCGACATCTTCAACAAAAAAAAAATTCTAAAAATCAGTGGTAATTTCTAGCTACCTCAAACTTACACTTTGTTATACTAAAATTGAATGGGCTAAAAACTGCTTACTCAACTTTTTTCTAAAGAGTGTAAATAAAAAGTGCGAAATTTTCTTTACTTTTGCATAAGGCTTAGAACTCTGATTTTTGGGGTTTTTGTTGTAGAATTAACCATATTTTTATAAAAAAACTAGCAAAAAATTAAATATTTAAAAAATAGTTGCCCGTACTGTAAAAAATTCGCTGTACCTAAACTTTATTGACTGACTGTATATGTACCTCGGTCACCGTTCCACCAATTTGTACCAAACTCGGTATGTTTATTGTGCCTGCCACATAAAACAAAACCTTGAAAATTATTGAAATCGGACCAAAATCGAGGCCGCTTTTCATATAACGGTAAAAATTTACCGTCTTAATTTATGCTTGAAGCTTCAGTATTTCGAAATTTAAGGAAATTTACTCAAAATTGATATACCCCAGCTTACCATATAGCGGTAGCTTTCGGAAAGGTGAAAATCATATATTTAATACTTGCGCCGGGTATTTAATGTTCGGCTCCGCCCGAACTTAGACTTTCTTACTTGTTTAAAATATGTCCGCGGCAAAATTATTCTTTTCACGGATATTTACGGCAAATTATCTGATAGGAATTTTTACTTTGGGAAAAAGCTGTTCTGCCAACTTCAGAGAGGTCATAAATAGTGGAATTATAGGCAAAATCTCATATCTGAACAATCAGTTGTATGGAAGCTATATGTTATAGTGGGCCGATTTTTCCGGTTCCGACAAACGATTAATTAATCTTCTATATATATAAAAATGAAATATTTTCCGTATGACGGCGATGCTTTACCAAACGGCTGAACCGATTTCAATTTTGTAAAAAGTACATTCTTGGACCTTCTGTGTGGAAGCTTTTTCGATAAAAAAAAATTCAAAACTTTTTGTTGTTGCCAAAAAATTAAGAAAGCTGAGATGTCACAATTTCACAATTCCATAGAATTTTCTGTATATTGTATGTCACAAAACTACTAAACGGCTGGACCGATTTGGTTCATATTTGGAACATATGTCAGCACCTTGAAGGGAAATATTCTGATCAAAAATGCACTCGCTAGGTGGCGCTAGGGTCGGTATATTCCGGAAAACTGCATTTTCTTGCCGATCTGGCTCATATTTAGAATACAATTTAGCCAATTGGAAAGGAATATTTGGACTTAAAACTTACACGATAGGTGGCGTTGTGTAAGGGACATCCCCAAAAATTATTTTACGCTAAGAGAAGGATATATCTACTATATCCCTAGAATACTAACATTCGCCTGTGAGGCGGAACGAGTTCGGTTTTCGCGCGATATTTCAGGAACGCTTTTAATGATCAAAGTAAGCGGTCGCGCCAACTCAGCTTAGCGCTGTACGAGGCTGTTAGCAGACGCACATTTTACAGTGGCCTTGCGCGGCTGAGTTCCACGCCTTCTTGACGCCTGATAGGCGAACGTTAGTAGTAAAGGTAATTTTGTTTGCTGTACTTATTTCAGTTTTTAACATGTTTGTTGGCTATTTTCTGTTTTGAACTTAATTTTGTTTTTACTTTTCGACATAGGGGGTATGAAGAACAAGTTCTAAAATGGTTGGAAGAAATATCATTGAATGGAACCGATAGGAGAACAATTTGTATGAAGATTTCAATGAATGGACCTTATGAATAAAAACTAAGCAGTTTGATTTATTCAAATAACTTTACGTAAAAGGTCTGAAGTTTTAAGAAAAAAGCAATTGCGTAGTTTTTATTCATAAGGCCCAATGTGATACAAAAAGTCGATTTCATTTGTAAGTACAAGTCACAATAGGAAAGATAAACAACTAATTCCTCTTAGGTGTGAAAGTAAATACGAATACCTTTTAGATAATTTATGGATTGTTTGAGTTTTAAATATTTTTTTTTAAATTTTTTAAAATGGCCCCATTAAAGAGATTATAAAATATGGGTTATTTTTCAACACGAATTATTTTTATTAATACTAAAAAACTATTTAATTATTTAATTTTTTTACTTTAAAACCTTTGAAATATGTTAAAATAAATTTAAGGTTTTAATTAATTAATTAATTAATCCAAATGGCTTTTTACCCTCCATTCCCGCCCAACCGACACGAGGGGCGCAGTCCGCACGAAGTACGGAACCTTTTTTTGGTTTTTTTTTTTTAGTTTTTTGGTGCCGAGTAGTGGAAACAGGAGTTTGTTAAGTGTCGAGATCTAAAACCATTCAGCTACAGAATCAAATTCATCAGCTGATTGGATATGCTAAAGATAGTTTTTCAATTATTGAGAGTGGAAATGATAGTTTTATAGTAAAAATCGAGTCCGATATATCAAACGTGCTGGAATGAGAGTTTAAATCTTGACATAAACAACGGAATAATTCGTTTAGTTCAAAATAAGTTTTGCATGGCTTCAAAAACAGAGGTCGAAAGTGTCTTGACACTCGAGAGGGCACATTAAAATTGACCTCAGCCAGGAGGGCCGGGCTATTAATCAAGCCTGTCATCAATTTTACGATAAATATTATACCTCGCATTTCTCTACGACTTGCGAGTGTAGGCAAATTTATGAGCTTTAGACGACTTGTGTAAGGGGGGAGATTGTAATCTGAATCCCAGTTAATGTTACGCAACGCAAAAAGCAAGAATTGTTTTTGAATTGATTCAATCCTCTCTGAATGAACTTGGTAGCGAGATTCCAAACAATAGATCCGTATTCTAGTATAGGTCTAACTAAAGTGGTAAAAAGAGCTTTTGTAACATAAGGATCTTTGAACTCTTTTGACCATCGCTTTACAAATGCAAAAACGCATTTGGCTTTATTGACTGTAACATTAATATGGTAGTTGAAATTGGGTTTGGAATCCATTGTGATACCAAGATCGACAAAATTGGATACCTGCTCCAGATTATAATTTGATATTGAATAAACAGCTGGTTGAAGAGCCCTCCGAGAGAAACACATCACTTTACATTTTTGATGGTTTAGTGGCATATAGTTTGCATTACACCAACTAATCACGTTGCTCAGATCCGCTTGTAACAAAGACCTTTCTTCGATAGCGGACAATGCTTTAAAAAGTTTCACATCATCGGCATACATTAAAATGTTTGAATGTTTTATTATAGAAGAAGTATCATTAATGAATATCAGGAACAGAATCGGACCAAGGTGGCTTCCCCTTTGTCAAAAGCATTACTGAAATCGGTGTATATTACGTCGGTATGAGCATTTTCTCTAAAACCGTTTGAGACATGAGTTGTAAACTCTAATAAATTAGTGATAAGTAGTAGATTTTCCTTTAGAAAACCCGTGTTGAGATTGTGAAATTGAAGAAGATATAGAATATGTCAGCTGATTAACAATAATTGCTTCGAATAATTTGGGGATAGCGGAGAGCTTCGCTATGCCTCGATAGTTTTCTATAGAGGACCTGCTGCCATTTTTGTGAAGTGGTATTATGAAAGACTCCTTCTAGGCTGACGGAAAAACGTCATGTTGAAGTGACAAATTTAATAGAGTTGTTAAAGGCTCGCAGATGTTTTCAGCGCAGTTTTTAAGAAAACAGGTCGGAATATGATCAGGTCCAGGCCTAAATGACGCTTTTAAGGGTTTTAAATAGTGTAAAACTTCATCGCAAGATATTACTGGAATATAAGCAGAGTTGATTGGACAAAGCTCATACGGATAGTCTCCACTTATAGGGAAGTCTACAGAATAATTGGACCTAAAGAACTGTGCAAACATGTTGGCAATGAGTTGGCTGTCGCTAGATACAGTGTTGCGATAATGCATAGCGGACGGTAAACCATATGCCTTACGCTTTGAATTTACGAAACCATAAAATGATTTAGGATTGTTAATTAAATTCTTCTTAATTTTACATAAATATGAATTATAACATTTCTTATTTAATGAAAAGTAGCTATGCCTCAAAACTGAGTACTTTACGTAATCACTGTGTAAGCCCGTTCTTTTATACTCCGCAACTCCTGGGTTCAAACCCTGGTCAAAGCGACATCGCAAAAAATATAGAAATTATTTTTTTTTTTAACAGCGGTCGTCCCTCGGCAGGCAATGGAAAACCTCCGAGTGTATTTCTGCCATGAAAAACAGCTTTTCATAAAAATACAATCGCCGTTCGGAGTCGGCGTAATACTGTAGGTCCCTCCGCTTTATGTGACAACATCAAGGCGCACGCCGCAAATCGGAGGAGAAGCTCGGCCAAACACTAACATATGTGTAAGCGCCAATCTATATATATATATATATAAAAGAATGTGACTTTATTTTTCAATTTTTCAAGCTCTTTAGTGAACCGTAATTGTATTGGTTCTTCATGAACAATATTACGTTTTGGCATATACTTTCGAAACAAATTGAAAACAGTATCATTAAAGTGCTCAACGCTACGCTCCACGTCATCTCTATATATTGGCCAAGATAACTTTGAAAGTTCTTTGTTAATTTTCCTGAAATTTGCTTTCGCAAAAACATATCTAGTACTTAAACTATACGACTTATTATTATGTATTTCATTTATGATTTCATAGCTTAACTCAAGAGCGGGATGGTACGCATCCTCTGGCAAAACTAGGGGATCACACCGATTAATAGAGGCCTTCGGGACATCATCAACGTAAACAAGATCCAAGACCTTTCCAAACTTATTTGGACATATATTTATTTGTTTAAGGCAAAGTTCAGCCATTTCCTCCAGAAATACATTGTAACTATCTCTAGATGAAACTGGCACAACATCGGTGTCAATGATGTTCCATGAAATGTGTGGCAGACTTAAATCGCCCAAAACAATCATAGAATCGGATGCCGTAAGCATTGCATTTACGGTCTCAAGTAGAGAAACTAGCTGCATATATACTGATACGACACGACTAGGAGGGATGTAGCAAAGAGCTAAATAAATATTACTCTTTCCAGCCTGTACACGTATACATTTAAATTCGGTATATTCAATGACAGGGACACTAACTTCCTCGGATGGTATCGATGAATGCACCGCAAAAAGAACACCACCGCCGATTCTGCCCTCGCGGTCACTCCTGTATATTTGATATTCATTTGGAAGAATTTCGCAATTAAAAATATGAGGTTTGAGCCATGTTTCGGTCAGGGAAATAATATTATAATTGCAGTCAAAACCTTTTAACTATAAGTTAGTTAATTTGGTATTCAAACCTCTAACGTTTTGATAGTAAATACTTAAATTAGACTTGCGAGTTAGTTTTTTGAATCCGAATTAAGATTAGAAATTTTAGCTACGTTGTTATTACTTTTATTAGGTTTATACTCAAACTCGCGAACCAACGCCCCGGTCGGCCAAAATGAACTATTTAGTAGTGAATCAAAATCTTCGGAAGCTACATCAATTTTAAAAGATGAAATATCGCGATCGTATTTAAAATTAAATTTACGAATAAATACATTTTTAGTTCTAATTTTAGTCGATATGTATGACTTTATATCATCCGAAGAAGTATCTTTAGCAAATCTAGAGACAAAGATTGATCTTCTCGGAGGAATTACAACCACCTTTGTGGTAATGATGTCTGATATGCGGGGCTCCGAATTATTCGGAGGAACTAAGTTAGACAGTGCAGGTTCTGATGTTGATGGCAACACTGTTAAATCAACGGTTTGACTATTTTTAGATGTAGGCCTAGTGGATATGGCTTTAGATAGCGGAGGCTCCAATGCCTGAGGGCATGGAGAAGATAGATTAATAAGTTCCAATGAATGGGATGGAGGATTTTTCTGACTAATAAGTTCCAATGAATGGGATGGAGGATTTTTCTGACTAGATTCAGTGGCTGTCTTTCTAGGTGAACTAATAACACGCCTACCTTTACTTTCTCGGCTATCCTCAGAGTGTGGAGGGTTGTCGAGACATGTGAAAGACCTAAACATTTTTTCGTAATGCTTAAATTTCTCAATAAGCACCGACAGATCCTTCCGAGTCTCAGAAAAACCATTTCTGGACTGCCTAAAGAATTTAAATAAATCAACTTCGGTTGATCTACATTTTTGACAAGACCAACGAAGACCCTTTCCCTCGTGTCACGTACGACTTCATGCAACCCTGCCACAAGCGAATAGTAGACAAGAGAAGATGAAACAAGCAGCAGTTAGCGACCGAAGCTGAACATATACAGACGTGTGTGACCATTTCACTGAGCGGATACTTTTCCATTATTTTTGAATATTAATACATACTTTGAATAAATACTAAACTACAATACTTACCCCTTGACAGGGCCAGCGTACAACCATTGGTGTTTTATTTATATTTGAAATAAACTCGACTATCCTGTGACAATTTTCAGAAGTGAGACAAAAAATACAAGTGTTGTGAAATCGAAATGGAAAAGTTCAGTGAAATGACGGTAGTGGATTTGCATTCGATAACTACAATCCGATAAATATGAAACCCTATCGATTGCCCTTCGCGAAAAGACCAATCTTGGACGAAATAATTCAAGATTTATTGGCAAAAAACGTAATACGTGTGTCAGATTCCGCGTATGCTGCACCCGTAGTCCTAGTGGAAAAGAAAAACAAAGAGCATAGACTGTGTGTAGATTATAGACAATTAAATCGCATTACGGTGAAACAGCCATTTCCAATGCCAATAATGGAAGAATTGTTTGCATTACTTACAGGCAACACGTACTATACTACTTTAGATTTTAATATGGGCTATCACCAAATTGAGTTGGAAGACGATGTTAAACAATATGCTGCATTCGTTACAAATAATGGACACTACGAATATAATCGCATGCCATTCGGGCTGGTTAATGCGCCGTCGGTATTTCAAAATATGATGAATAAAATTGTGGACAAAATGAAACCGTACCGAGTTATTGTATACTTGGATGATGTAATTATTCCAAGCCGTACGGTTGATGACGGGTTAATAATATTAGAAAAATTTCTGAAATTATTAGAAGAATGTGACTTAACATTGCGCTATAGCAAATGCAAATTTTTGGTGAATGAGCTTAACTTTCTTGGACATCGAATTACTAGTGACGGTATTATACCAGGTGAAGCGAAGTCTAATGCAATTAGACAGTTTAAGAAACCGGTGTCTGTAACTGAGGTCAGACGTTTTCTGGGGTTGACAGGATTTTTTTGAAAATTCGTAAAGAATTATGCTATTATCGCGCGACCGTTAACAAACCTCACGCGAAAAGAAGCAGCTACAAAATTTTATTGGGGGGAAGAACAAGATATTGCTTTCCATACTTTGATAACTGCATTGAGTAATGAACCAGTGCTCACTCTGTACGATTTTAATGCAATACACGAAGTGCATACTGATGCTAGCGGTGTTGGTCTAGCTGCAGTGTTACTCCAATCAACTGACGATGGGAAAACTTGGAAAGCGGTTATTTATTTTAGTCGACGGTGTACAGAAACAGAGTCTCGCTACCATGCCTATGAGTTAGAAGTATTGGCAGTAGTGGAGGCACTCGCAAGATTTAGGGTATACATTCTGGGCAAGCATTTCAAGGTGGTAACCGATTGCTCAGCTATTAGCAGTATAAGAACGAAAACTCAACTTATTCCTCGAATCGCACGATGGTGGATGCGACTAACTGAATTTGATTTTGACTGTGTACGTCGAACAGGCGTACGCATGTCCCACGTTGACGCGCTTAGCAGAGCGCCTATTGAACAGTCTTCAGAGGTGTTGCTGGTTACTACAAGTTCCGATGATTGGTTGCTGACTATGCAGCTACAAGATGGTAAGATACGTGAAATCATTAATGTACTAAAAGGCAAAGCCGAATCGAAGCAAGCAACACAACTGAACAGCGAATATCGAATACAGAACAATACACCCAGAAAAAGGTTTATTTATAATAACCAAGATTTGGTTATAGTGATCAAGTGGCATAGTTGGATATGGCGAAATAAATATATTGTCCACGAAAGTCTGCAATTTACTTAAGACTTCTAGTTGGGACAAATGTATATTTGTTAATAATTACAAAACGACTGCCTTAATTGGACAATATTGTTAGTTGAATAAAATCATTGTTGAGCAAATATAAACAATGCTTTGGTTGATACAAGTTGTCAATTAATTTTGTGAACTTGCTGTAGACTTGAATCAGCTAACCGTTTATTATTGGGAAAAAAGTTTCAGTTTGGCACAAATAAAAATTTACTCGATGTTTGTTGTGTTGTGTTTGTTGTATTGAGCATAAAATATAGGTACATATTTACATAAGTTAGTTACTAAAGTAAATAATACATATGTATGTGGTGGTAACAATTTCCTAAAAAACAACGATGAAACAGGAACAGTCGGCGAAAACCCAGGCCAATATTTGCTGGAAGTATACAGCTTTGCTTTTTCCTTGGCTAAATAAGCACCTTCAAATTATAATTCGCATGAATTATATATCCACTGAAAACCCCCGGTTGGCATCAAACTTTATATTTTTAAATAACTATGCGCGCACCGAAACAACTCGCGGTGATAGAAAAACTGAAACAAACAATTCTGTGCATGTCATAGCACACACTTTTCTTTCTCTACCTAGCGCAGCGATCGACATGCCATAGCTTATAAGTATACTGAGCGCTCTGGGACCACATGCGTGTTTCAGCCATATACGAACAGCGGTAGCGGAGCACTGATTTCCGCGCACAACGCAATGGTCGGCATACTAGCACATTCAAACGATTCAATAAGTGGGACTGTGTGCATTACTCAGCTGGCGCTCTTTGTATGTGAAACACACATTTGCTCAGAGAGCGCTCAGCATTCTTTAGGGGTGGCTCACAAGCACGAATATGTTCCACTCTCAAACCAAATCGTGATTGCCTCAACTAAGATTTGGTAACTATGACTAAACCACGTGTTGAAAGAAAGCTTATCTGCATTAGCAGAGCTTAATAACATCCTTTTATAAACCATACGTTAAGTTGAATGGAATTTGTAGAAATATGCTTCAAAGAAATATTTATTAGTATTAACCAAACCCTTCAGCTAAATTAACGATTTGTTA
The DNA here is from genome assembly GCF_013731165.1 of Rhagoletis pomonella. Classification (NCBI taxonomy): domain Eukaryota; kingdom Metazoa; phylum Arthropoda; class Insecta; order Diptera; family Tephritidae; genus Rhagoletis; species Rhagoletis pomonella. The sequence continues at coordinate 37,049,530 of NW_023458563.1, forward strand.
CAACCTAGATGAATATTAGAAGCTTAAATGTATTTAGTTATAATTACCAACCCATGGTAATAGTTCCCAATCCTTGGTAACATTCGGGAACTAAATATCTTTAGTTGTCGAAACTAATCTTTTTTCTCAGTGTAGGTTGTATAAGGTGTACACTGAGAAAAGAGTTTAGTTACGTCAACTAAATATGTTTTTCTCAACACATGATTTGGTTATAGTTACATTATTTGTTTATAATTACCAAATCATGTGTTGAGAGGAATATATTTGCCCGACTTTTTTCTGAGTGTACAACGAAAAACGTCTTTATGTGGTACCAAAAGCAGTACGATGGCGGGTCGTGAAATATTGTCATGACGACGTGGGGCACTTTGGTGTAGATAAAACTTTACAACGTATCTATGAGCATTTCTGGTTCCTTAAAGCGCGAAAGTATGTCAGGGAATACATCGCAGCGTGCATTGACTGTTGTTACAACAAAGGCAAAGGGGGCAAGCCAGAAGGCGAACTACATTTCAGCGAGGTGGAGCCTATTCCATTTCGTACGCTTCATATCGACCATTTGGGTCCATTTACGCGAAGCAAAAGAGGTCATCTATATGCTTTAGTCATAAGCGATGCATTTACGAAATACCTGATGGTAAAACCTGTGCGCAACACAAAGACTCATCCGGTGTTGCAGGTACTCCACGAGCTGACATGTTATTTTGGATTACCAAGCCGTATAATAAGTGATCGTGGTACGGCCTTCACGTCGAAACAATTCACCGAATTCTGTCAGCAAAACGATATTCAACATATTAGAACTGCAGTGAGAACTCCACGTGCAAACGGACAAGTGGAGAGAGCCAACAAAATCATTTTAGATTTTCTCTGTACATCTGGTGTCCAGCCAAAACAATGGGATGACCAACTACGAGAATTACAATGGAGCGTAAACTCCCAACGTAATGCTAGTACTGTATTTAGTCCAAATGAACTAATTTACGATTTCAAGTTGCGTGACGTCATTCGCAACCGACTTTTAGCAGCAGCAACTCATGACTATCGATGATAGTATAGCAGATAAACGCGAGAAAGCTTTACAGTGTATGCAAAAACAGCGAGAGAAGTGGAAGAAACGATTCGACGCAAAGCATCGAAAGCCTATGGTGTATCAGGTGGACGATTTAGTAGTCATTGAGAACGACTTGCAAGCAACGGGCGAATCGCGTAAACTCGACATACGTTACCGAGGTCCATACGTGGTAACCAAAGTTTTGGGTAACGATAGATACCTGATCGAAGACATCGATGGTATGCAACACAAGCAAAAACGGTTCTGTTCAGTATATGCATCGGATAAAATTAAACCAGGGTGCATAATACAGCCCGAACTAGATGAACATGATTCCGACGAAGATGAAAGCAGTGACATCGAGACGATGTTAATGTCAGAATTGGCCGAACTGTCACGTACGACTTCATGCAACCCTGCCACCAGCGAATAGTAGACAAGAGAAGATGAAACAAGCAGCAGTTAGCGACCGAAGCTGAACATATACAGACGTGTGTGACCATTTCACTGAGCGGATACTTTTCCATTATTTTTGAATATTAATACATACTTTGAATAAATACTAAATTACAATACTTGCCCCTTGACAGGGCCAGCCTACCACCATTGGTGTTTTATTTATATTTTAAATAAACTCGACCATCCTGTGACACTCGTTAATAGCGTCTAACACCCTACCGCTCAAACCAGCACATTTTATATGGGCAATCCCATCGCAGAGCCAGCATGACACATAGGAGTCGCTTTTAACATGGCAATTGGTGTAAATACACGACATGTTTAAAATTATATGTAATTTTTAGGTTTTAGAAACAAAAACAGTTTTGAAAACGATGTATCAAACAGAGAACCAATCAGATGGTAAATGTCAGTTGGAAAGCTATGTAGCGAACAGTTTTAAATACACTGTATATTTGACACCTAATAAACACAACGCAAACAGCTGTGACAAAGATGAAACAGCAGAAATGACAAAAAGAGCAAAATCAATGTGCACAAACAAAAACAATTGTACAACAACAATATATTATATGAAACAAAATACTCGGCACATGCAATTAAGAATATCAAGTTAAATGAATCAAATTTACAGGAAATTTTGATATCTTACTTATCTTTAAACTGTGCACCAGAAGTTTATTAACACTTTTTTTAATTTCTTTACTTTATTGAGCGTAAACAGCTTTATAAAACACAAAATTTAAGCAGATCACAAAAAACACAGCTTCACAGCTTGACAAAATTTGAACTTTTTTTCAAAGTAGCCTCACAGGCGAACGTTAGTATTAAAGGAATAAAAAATAAGGTTAGTATTCTAGGGATATAAGTATTTGTGGAAGTATGTATGTATGTACGTATATGCCAGGTTTAATCAGCCATTACTTCGGAACTATAAGTCACTTGAACTTGAAACTTGGTATGCAATCATATATATGGTAGGTGCTTATAGTATTGTATAAATAAATGAGTTTGTAGAAGTGGGCGTAGCACATCCAATAGGCGTGGAATATTTTATCAGCTATAAATCCGAAACTATAAGCCACATGAACTTGAAATTTGGTATGCAGACAAAACTATGGTAGGTGCTTACAGTAAGTTATATATAAATGGGTTGGTAAAAGGAGGCGTGGCACATCCCAGTTGAACTTGAAATTTGTTATTCAGTCGTACATATTGTAGGTGCTTATAGTAGGGTATATATAAATGAGTGTGAAAGTGGGCGTGGCACATCCCATAGGAATATTTTATCAGCTATAACTCCGGAACTATAAGCCACATGAACTTGTAATTTGGTATGCAATCATATATATGGTAGGTGCTTATAGTATGGTATAAATTAATGAGTTTGTAGAAGTGGGCGTGGCACATCCAATAGGCGTGGAATATTTTACCAGCTATAACTCCAGAACTATAAGCCACATGAACTTGAAATTTGGTATGCCGACATAACTATGGTAGGTGCTTACAGTAAGGTATATATAAATGGGTAGGTAAAAAGAGGCGTGGCACATCCCATAGGCGTGGAAATTTTTATCAGCTATAATTTCACAACCATCAGTCACATGAAATTGAAATTAGGTATGCAGACACACTTGCGGTAGGTGCTTACAGTAGGCTATATATCAATGAGTTTACAAAAGGAGGCGTGGCACATCCCATAGGCGTGGAAAATTAGGAATCATATGTCACGTGCAATTGAAATTTGGTACGCAGACGTACCTATAGTAGTTGCTTATAGTAGGCTATATATAAGTGAGTTGTAGAAGGGGCAGCGGCACGTCCCATACTAACTAAAATTTTCGTTTTGTATATATCTTAAATTAGCGGTAGAGTACTAGAACTTCGTGGTGAGATAAATGAAATTAATTCCATGCTCATGGGAAAAAATGGGCGGAATTGGAAAAGGGGGCGTGGTACCTCCCATAGGCGTAAAATATAAAATATTTAATCAGCTATAGCTTCGGAGCCGTAAGTCACATGAACTGGAAATTAGGTATGCAGAGATATCTACGGTAGGTGCTTTTAGTAAGGTATGTATATAAATGAGTCTGTAAAAGGGGGCGTGGCACATCCAAAAGGCGTGGAATTTTTAATCAGCTATAACTGCGGAACCATAAGTCACATAAACGTGAAACTTGGTATGCAGACATATCTATGGTACATAGGTGCTTATAGTAAGGTATACATAAATGACTTTGTAAAAGGGGGTGTGGCACATTTCATAGGCGTGAAATTTTGAATCAGCCATAACTTCGGAACGATAAGTCACATGAACTTGAAATTTGGTATGCAGTCATACCTATGGTAGGTGCTTATAGTAAGTTTATAAAAGGGGGGCGTGGATCATCTTATAGGCGTGGAATATTTAATCAGCCATAACTTCTGAAAAATCACGCAAACTTGAAATTTGGTATACAGACATCTATGGTACATAGGTTCTTATAGTAAGGTATGTTTATATAAATGAGTTTGTAAAAGGGGGCGTAGCGCATAACACAGGCGTTGAATTTTGTATCAGCCTTAACTTCGGATCCACAATTTATGTGTCCCCTTTAATTCTTTCTGATATGCCTTTCGAATTTACAGAACTCGGTTTCCAGTTCGCTTAGCTTTTGCAATGACAATAAACAAGAATTCCTTAAAGCAAAACCCAAATTTTTATTGAAAATAAAATCTATGATAATTGCATTGGAAAACACATTTATGTTAATAGAGGCTTTGAAGTATTAAAAACATGCTGTGTGTATAAGAGTTATTATTCCAAACAAATAAGTTAGCTAAAGTTTTAATATCACAACCAGGGACGTGAACCGGTTTTGAACCGGAAAACCGCTTTTTTCTATTAATTAACTGAACCATTAACCAAACCGAAATTTTGCACAAATGTTTGAATTAACCGAAAACCGAATCAGTTTCCATAAAGGTTTAAAGGTTCGTTTCAACCAATTTTTAATAGATCAATGTACCCACTTTTTTTCTTTTTGTTAAGCATGGTAATACCTACCATGTGACAATATCAATTGTAAAGGCAACCCATCTCATTTTACAGACACTTGACCCTTAACCTTGCTGCACTTGACACTTGACACTCGACACTTAAACTTGCGAAATCTTCGATAAATCAGTAAATATTAAAATTAATTTATTCAAAATTGATGTTTGCAACAATCCTTTACCAAGAAATACGTTTATGATAAAATATTGGAAAACGGGCGTTTCACCGCCCACTTATGATCACATATATGTATCTCGGTAACCGTTCTACCAATTAGTACCAAACTCGGTATGGTTATTGTGCTTGCCACATAAAAGCAAAACGTCGAAAATTATTGAAATCAGGCTAAAATTGAGGCCGCTTTTCATATAACGGTAAATTTCAGAAATGCTTGAAACTTCAATATTTCGAAATTTATGGACGCTAAATTACTCAAAATCGATGCACCCCGGTTGCGGTAGCTTTTGGAAAGGTATTTAATGTTCGGCTCCGCCCGAACTTAGACCCTTAGTTGTTTGTTTTTCCAACCGTTGAACCGAACCGAAGCCCCGGTTCAAAGACCAAAAAATCGCTTTGATGAACCAATCCAAAAGTGCAAAAACGGGTAGAACCGCTGAACCGAACCGATAAAATTTTTCATTCGGTTCACGTCCCTGATCACAACATTGATATTTCTACTATAACTTACATGCATATCGCTGCCAAAAATTGGATTTGCACACAAGCTTTTGGCTCAATTCTTATCCATTCGTCCTGAAATATACTTGCCAGAAATGCGATTGCTTTATAAAAAAAGAGAACCATTTTAAAATGTGAGTGTTTTCACTATCTAGAAAATAATTTATGCAGCCTCACATACGCGGTTTTACATTATCTTGATACGCGGTTTTGCATTTTGTTGATACGCGGTTTGTACTTTAAACGACGATATATTATTTATTGGAGATATTTTAATGTAAATAAAAACACCTGCTTTGCCAAAAAGTTATTATTACATTTCTTTACATAACACCCAAGCTATACAACTGTCCTCCAGTAATCTCCTATAGTAAAATTAGGGCTGAAATAAAATACAACATCTTTAAAAAAAGGCTTTTAAAGTTTTAAAAGCTAGTACATTATAAAAATCTACCCAATTGCCAAATTTCATCCGGATATCTCGAAAACTGAGTGACTGTATTGCATACAAACAGACGGGCATGGCTAAATCGGCTCAGCTCGACGTTTCGATCAAATAAGTGTGCATTTTAGTGGGTCTATCCCTTCTTATTCTGGTATTTACAAACATCGGACCAAAGTTATAATACCATTTCATGCTCATAAAAGGAATAAATATGGGTACCAAATATAGAGGAAATTTCTTTAGAAGTTAAAAAAATTAAAATTTTTTGGAGTCTCAAAGAAGAACAGGTATTTTTTTAAGCTGATAAGGTTAGAAGGACGAAATTCGAGGATGTTATCGAGTTTATATAAGTCCTTAACATATAATTTTTTCAAAAATAATTATTGCGAAATTTCAAGGATAAAATTTTAAAGGTAATTTTCAATACTTACCGGACCTTATCCACCAAAAAATTGAATCTGATTAAATTCTACAGAATTTCCCCTTTAATTTGATACCCATATTTCATCTCTAAGCACATTTCACTGAATTATTTAAATAATTTTTGAATTACTGACATCAGAGTGAAAAACTAAAAACGCAATTTTGCTATATTTGGCCCATGGTTTCACGAATATATTGATTTTTGTGTGTAAAATTTACTATCGCACGGTGTTATATGTATAATGAGCTAGACATTAATAAAAAACTATTAATCTATACATAGTATAAAGGAAAGTCGATATTTTTTGTACGCGGTAATCTGGAACACTACTGAACGGATTTTGACGAGATTTTCTCTAATATATTCTGTATCGATAGGAGAGTGACCTTTTCAATTTAGAATTTTAATATGGTGGTTAAGAAAATTACTATATTCAATTCTAATAAGCGTAGGTGTCAGTTCTGCACCGTCACTGTCAAATGAAAAGACTTAGCCTCTGGATGTGTAATAATGTATTATTTTTCTGAGTAGGGCTGCCACCTGTTTAAAAGCTATAAGGTCTTCACCGTCCGTTGGATAAAAAAAAGAGATACCAAATGAAAGGGCATGGCCTTCGCATGTACAAAACCTTTAAGTTTTTTGAGTAGGGTTGCCACCTATTTAAACTTACAATCTTCTATACATAGTATAAAGGAAAGGCGAGATATTTTAACCACGCTACTGAACAGGTTTAGACAAGATTTTTTATGTATTTAATAAACGAAGTACATGATGACATATGATTTCTTTCTCCAAACACGTAAATGTACATTCATATGCATACAGTTAGCGCGAGGCGAAGCCTCGCGCATCCGTGGCCGGCTAGTTATTAAATAAAAAAAAGAAATATACCCAATACTGGTCAAGAAAAGGAGTTTCTATTACAAATCCCGAAAATCCCGGGATTATTTGCCAAGAGTCCCGGGATTTTTGGCACTTAAAAGAGGCCGGGATCCCGGGATCCCGGGATTAACATTTCTAAAGGCTATGCTCTCATTAATATTCTTAGTATAAAATAAACCCTATGAAAAAATTGCCAAAAATCAACTAAAACTTCAAATTTTTTCGAGAAATCGTTATTAAAAAGTTTTCAAGTTAGATGAAACTTTGAAGAAATATCATAACTTTTGCACAAATTTCACTGGATCACAAATTTTAGTTTGGTTTTTGTTCTCCAGACGCCACTATCTAATTTTTATGTAGAATTCCTCGGTGATTCCGAAAATCGGGTTAATTTTTTTTTATGTATACGTTTTCTAGATATTTGCAATTTACCGTTATTCAGGTTAAAGCAAAAATTGGTTCCTTTTAATCACGCATATCTTACGAACCAATTTAAATCTTAATATAAAATGCGGCAAATGAAAGCTAATGAAATTATCCATAAACCATATATCCATCACTTGCCGATAGGACTGATAGTTTCTGACAAATTAACTAATCACTCCATTTTTTATTATTTTTTAATGAAAGAATTAAAAAAATCAAACTTTAACAAGAAGAAAAATTAAAATAATAACAGGTTCTGCGCCAAATTTTTGCATTTGTACTAAAGCCTGTTCAGTTACAAAAAAAAAAATCAAGTTACTGATGAAGAAAATCGATGGACAAATAAGAAATAATGAGTGGTCAATTGAAAATGCGCAACGATTTTTTGTATGAAATATGAGCAGAAACCGTGTTACTCAGGTGTACGTGGCGTATGAGTAACTTTCTTTCCTGCTAATTTTTCATACAAAAAATCTTTGCGTATTTTCATTTGATCACTTATTATTTCTTATTTATCCATCGATTTTCTTCATTACTAATTTGATTTTTTTTTGGAACAGAACAGGCTTTAGTACAAATGCAAAAATTTGGCACAGAACCTGTTTTTTTTTTAATTTTTCTTCTGTTAAAGTTTGGTTTTTTTAATTTTTTTCATTAAAAAATAAAAAAAGCTGTTATGATTAATTAATTTGTCAGAAACTATAAGCCCTATCGGAAAGTGATGTATATACGACGTGTGTCAAGTTAGCACTACACTTTTCGAAATTGGCAAAGTTAACTACGGCATTAATTGTAGTGTTTTCGTTGTAAATTTGTTGTGGAGAGAAAAAATTTGTAGCTTTCATTTTTTAAAAAATATGCTATGTAGTGCTAACTTGACACCATACACCTAGTCGATAGAATTGAGATATTGAAAATGTTATAACGGCATTGATTGTAGCTTTTTTGTTGTAAATTTGTTGTGGAAAGAAGAAATTTGTAGCTTTAATTTTTTAAGAAAAAATGGTATGTAGTGCTAACTTAACACCATACACCTAGTCGATAGAATTGAGATATTGAAATGGTTACAACGGAATTAATTGCAGCTTCTTTGTTGTAAATTTGTTGTGGAAAGAAAAAATGTGTAGCTCTCGTAGCTTTTTAAGAAAAAAATGGTATGTAGTGCTAACTTGACCTACATACTAAATTTTGTTCGAAAAAGGGCCAACTCAATTTTTTCCAGAAAAACGAAAGCTACAAATTTTTTCTTTTCATAACAAATTTTAAAGTTAAAAGCTACAATTAATGGCATAATAACATATTGGATATCTCCATTCTATCGACTAGGTGTATGGTGTCAAGTTAGCACTACATACCATTTTTTCTTAAAAAACGAGAGCTACAAATTTTTTCTTTCCACAACAAATTTACAACAAAAAGGCGACAATTAATGCCGTTATAACATTTTCAATATCTCAATTCTATCGACTAGGTGTATGGTGTCAAGTTAGCACTACATACAATTTTTTATTAAAAAACGAAAGCTACAAATTTTTTCTTTCCATAACAAAGAAGCTGCAATTAATTCCTTTGTAACCTTTTCAATATCTCAATTCTGTCGTCAATGATGCATGGTGTCAAGTTAGCACTACATACTAAATTTTGTTCGAAAAAAGGTCAACTCAATTTTTTCCAGAAAAACGAAAGCTACAAATTTCTTCTTTTCACAACAAATTTCAAAGTTAAAAGCTACAATTAATGGCATAGTAACATATTGGATATCTCCATTCTATCGACTAGGTGTATGGTGTCAAGTTCGCACTACATACCATTTTTTCTTAAAAAACGAGAGCTACAAATTTTTTCTTTCCACAATAAATTTACAACAAAAAAGCTGCAATTAATTCCTTTTCAATATCTCAATTCTGTCGTCAATGATGCATGGTTTCAAGTTAGCACTACATACTAAATTTTGTTCGAAAAAGGGTCAACTCAATTTTTTCCATAAAAACGAAAGTTACAAATTTTTTCTTTCCACAACAAATTTATAACATAAAAGCTACAATTAATTCCGTTGTAACCTTTTCAATATCTCAATTCCATCGACTAGGTGTATGGTGTTAAGTTAGCACTATATACAATTTTTTCTTAAAAAATGAAAGCTACAAATTTTTTCTTTCCACAACAAATTTACAACAAAAAAGCTACAGTTAATGCCGTTATAACATTTTCAATATCTCCATTCTATCGACTAGGTGTATGGTGTCAAGGTAGCACTACATACCACTTTTTCTTAAGAAACGAGAGCTAGAAAATTTTTTCTTTCCACGACAAAAACACTACAATTAATGCCGTAGTTAACTTTTCCAACTTCGAAAAGTGTAGTGCTAACTTGACACGTGTATATACGGTTTATGGAGAGTTTCATTAGCTTTCATTTGTCTTATTTTATATTAAGATTTTTTAACTGGTTCGTAAGATATACGTGATTAAAAGGAACCAATTTTTGCTTTAAGCTGAATAACGGTAAATTGAAAATAGAAACAAAAATTAACTCTATTTTCGGAATCACCGAGCAATTCTACATAGGAATTGGATAGTGGCATCCATAGAACATTTTTGCTGTAAACTTGGATCAATAAACAGTAAATACAAAAAATTTGCCAAAATTTTAAAAATACCGCGTCCCTATTTATTTTTCCACCACATGTGGACTTTTGAGTTTGATCTTAATAGTTTTATTTTATTTTTTAACTTTATTTTTATATATGTACGTAGATTTATCATATTTGTGTAATATTTGTTTGGTTTGGCATTCAAAAAATTTAACCATTTGAACCGAATCGAACCGCGGTTCAGAAATACTCATGAACCGGTACAAGTTTTTTCTAATTGGTTCGAAACACTGAATCGAACCGCCCCGTTTTTTGGAGTGGTTTGCAGCCCTAATGCATGCATATAAAGTCTATGACCGACGAATTCCTACTACACGAAGTCAAATAGCGCCAAGGGCCGCCGTTTTGCACGTTTTGCGGGCACAAATATTTCTTACATGGTTATTTGCACAAACTGGTTATTTCGTAAAATATCTTTGTTATTCTGTAACTAAGGCAAACACACTTTTACCCCTTCTAGTTGCTTACTAAAGCGATGCTATTTCCAGAAGCCGCTAGTGGTCACTATAATAGCACATTTACTCCCTACCTTCTAAAGTGCTCCCACTGATTTTGGCGGCCTTCAAAAGTACTGTGAGCAGAGGAAAACCAGACTTACTGCATTCAAATGGAAATTTTTTTTATCCAAACAGCGACTACGATAAGCCCTGTTTTAAACCCAAATCTTCCTTATGAATAATGACAACGCAACTAAAGACTATCCATTACCGACTAGAAAAAGCAGTATGCCGAGAAATCGATTTCGTCAACACAACAAATGAAGATAAATGGTGGTCATACCCAAAGTGTAAATGAACATCAGCAATTACCAAACACGATTAGTCATCGCTTTGCATATGATCGCCACATAACACCCTCAAATAAATACATTCTGTAGACAATGGCATCCAAATCGAGGCTACACAGAATACGTAGATAACACTACGCGACATGTTTAAGAAAGCGATTGACAAAATCATCAATCAGTACCAGTGATTGGACTTCTCCACATTGTGGTAGATCTGCCACTTTTTTGAGCATCTACCATATCTACCACTCAAGGTCTGAAATCTACCACATATTTACGTTTTTGATTATTTTTATTTTTGCTCGACATATTTTCTTAACATTAAGAGCAAAAATTGTCCAACACTAAACACTATATGGTAATAAGCAGGGAACGGATTTTTAGGACCTAAAAACTTATAAAAAGGCAAAATAAAATAACGAAATAGGCTGGAAAAGGCACAATAAAATAGCGAAAAAGGCAAGAAAAGGCACTAGGTTTTGCAAAAAGGCAAAAAAAGGCAAAAGAAAATAGCGAAAAAGGCAGGAAAAGGCACTAGGTATTGCAAAAAATGCAAAATAAGGCACTAAAAAAAGATAGAAAATACGAAAAAACAATCAAAAAATGCATTTATTTTAGAAATGTTTATATTACAAGTAAAAAGAGAAAAACTATGAACTAGTTTCATTATATGAAAAATTTGTACTTTGAATCTTTGACTATTTTATCCTTTCGAGTTTCTAACTCATAAAACTTTAATCTGTATAGTTGTAGTAACATTGAACCCCAAGTTGCATTTTGAAGTTTTCTGGCAGCATTTTCATTCGATTTTCGCGAAGAAAAGCCTTGAATGTACTAAATGCGCGCTCGTGCCCTTTACAATTTTATCCACACCCCTTATTGTCTCCAGGCCTACTTTAGCTGAGAAAACGGCTTCGAATTTTTCCACCACCAATTTGGCAAGAGGTCCCTGTGCTTCTATAAGCCGCATGGGCGTATGTATATCTTTTAATCTTTAAAAAAATTGTAAATGCTATAATCACTTTTTAAAGGTAGAAAAGGCAAAAAAAGGCAAATATCTTAAAAAAGGCAAAAAAAGGCAAATATCTTAAAAAAGGCAAATATCTTAAAAAAGGCAAAAAAAGGCAACATCAAATGTGTATATATGGAATCAGGGAAAGCTAAATCGTGGACATTCTTAATCGAATATACTCTATCTCTTTAGCAGAAAAAAAGGCATTTTCCATAAAATCCGTTCCCTGGTAATAAGAATGATATAATACAAGATTCCGCATTCCCGGCGACGATGAAATTTCTGAAGTAAAAGCAAACAAAGCCGAATGGGAGGAGAAAATAAACTTTAAAATAGTAAATTTTCTCAGCAATCAATTTTTCGACAGGAAACGTGGTTAAATTGCAAAATATATGTTTTATACAAAGAATTAATAGCGAAAATGTTAATAAAACGGCGATTTTTTTGACAGTATTATCAAATTTCAGTGCATCTAAAGTTTCTAAGGCGTTGTTTACTTTTACTTGAGAATTGTCAAAATCGGCAAATCCCTAGTAGCGGTTTCTGGAACGTGCCACATTTGTTCGCTACTTCGTGATGTGATAAAAAGAAAAGCTGACAGCACTCCGCAAGTTTGCAGAAATCTCTTAAAATATGTTCGACAAATATCTTGATATGAAAGGAATTGCTTTAAACTGTCAAGGAATTGCCAAAACTCAACGCAATTTTTAGCAACTTCAATCTGGCACTTTATTATACTAAAATTAAATTTGTTTTAGAGACTAATTAAAAAGTTTGCAATTTAGGTGAAACCTTGCAGAATTGTTTTAATTTTTGTACAAAGTTCGATCCAAACCCAGAGATCTACCACATTTTTTGAAATCTACCACGTTTTTTTCCCAGATTCTACCACACAGAATTTTTTTTAAGTCCGATCTCTGATCAGTACCCTGACGCGCTCCGACATCCTCTGAGGAGGAATAATAGGCTTCAGTTTCTCACTTCTCTGCAGCGCGGGACAAGTGGAATCTTTCCTTTAAGATAATGGGCGTTCCCCGAAAGCTATGCATTTTACGAGTATTTCCTGTAAGTAGCAGCAGCGAGAGTGTAAACACAAAACATAGAGTCATATTAAGAGGAAGAAAATATGATCAGAAATAGGCCACAAGTAAAACGAGTAGAAACTTTTTTCTTCCGCCATTGTGATATTTTTCGATGGTTAATTTTTGGCGCGCAATTTTCATTTTGCCTGGAATTATCTGTCATCGTCTTAAAAAAGCTACTTTGTAAATTAATTATTCATCAATACTTTCGTTTTATTAATTTTATCTTGACCAAATTTTAAATTAGCATTGGTAGATAAAAAAGTATGGTTTGAACCCATGACCAACCAGTTGGCAGTCGAACACACATCCATTCGGCTACAGCAGTTGTGGAGAAAAAGTGGAAAAATATATATATATCGAGAGCTTATATTCAATACCCTCTATCTGCAATTTTCACAAAAACTACTTTGTGATATTAGAACGCATCTGGGACTTACCTGTCATCACTGATGTTAATTCTGACTTTGCAATTTAATAGCAAATTTTCCTGTCAAGCGTTATACAAGGTTAGCATTAATATAACCGATGGCAGTTAAGTCTTAGGTGGATTTTTATACCAGAATCTCATTTTTGTGAAAAGTGCAGATAGATGGTATTGAATATAAGCCCTCGATATCTCAATTTATTGTCAATCTTTTTGATTGCTTTTGAAAATTTATAAGCATTGCCAGTACATTTCTAATTTTATATCGTCGGAAAAAGATGTAAACGAATTTTATCGCTACGATATAGTTACAGAATACAAATGTCGCAAACGAAAGCGATGAATGTCGAAAACTGCCACAACGATTGTCGGTCGGTAGAAAATTTAGGGAGTAGGGAGTAGGGAGTAGTAGAAAATTTAGGAGGTCTTCTTACGCAGCCGCTGTGGTGTAGTGGTAAGCAGTGCGCGCTTCCACTCCGCAGCGCCTGGGTTCAAGCCGTGGTCAAAGCAACATCGCAAAAAAATTTAGAAAAAAAGGCTTTTTCTTAACAGCGGTCGCACCTCGGCAGCCAATGGCAAACCTCCGAGTGTATTTCTGCAATGAAAAACAGCTTCTTATTAAAATACATTCGCCGTTCGGAGTCGGCGTAAAACTGTAGGTCCCTCTTTGTGTGACAACATCAAGGCGCACGCCACAAATCGGAGGAGAAGCTTGGCTAAACACTAACATATGTGTAAACGCCAATAAATTAAAATAAAATTAATACAGGTCTTCAATGGGAGCAGCACAAAGTTTTCATGCTTTCTCTGTAGAAGTTTTTGATCAATTCGGCTTGAACACACGCCCGGGGACGACATCATCAAAAACGATTGCCTTGTGAAAAGATAATACTTCCTCCACTACTTCTTAAAGTCTTAAAACAAATTTCTCACTGACTACTTAAAGCGATTAATTATTAGCTAAATAATTTTGAACCAATTAGAAAAAAAATGGTACTTAATAAACCGTATATAGACAAAGAGGAGTTTGAAAGGACAGAATGCTAAAAATAAAGAAAGATACAGAATCGATCTTCTTGATTCAAGTGATTGCGGGTTGATTAAGAGCAGGCCAGGCGGGAATGATAGCAAGGGATAGGATCAAACAAATTTAAAGTATGAAGGGCACATTTTAAGGACACTTTTCATTTTCAATCCTAATAATGGAAAATTGGAAGTAAGGTTGCCAAATAAAAGCGGCATATTCCACATTAGAACGAGCGAAAGTTTTAAAAAGCAGTTTAGGATACGAAATTTTTGAATTATTTCTTCGCACAAAACCTTGAATTGATAATTTATGTGACTATTAAATAAATAATGGGAATCAAACATTAATCCAAGGTCCTTAATTTCGGCAGCAAATTGAAGCACATTATTGGAGATTATGCAAAAAGTTTTTAAAACATGTTGACTTTTAGAAAAACTAATTTGAAAGCACCTTTTTACATTTAATGAAAGACGAGAATTCGACACCAAGGATTCCGATTGAATATATACTGAATTGCTCGCATCATTTGTAACGGCAAGTATTTTCAAGTCAAGTAAGTGGCGATGAAAGGTTCAGAAGAAACACCATTAACTGTCGGTATGTTGCTCCCAAGTGTTAACTCGCTATGTAAGTACATACATACGGATGAATGTAGTATCTGCATCTAGTGTCCATAATTTGTGGTAACTACGATTGAAGCAATCGAATTGAAATACTTACACTGACTGCTTTGCGTTTTTTCTACAAGTGTTTCCATGCGCAATAAAACAATAATGCTGTATGTATGTACATTTGTTTGCTAGTGTATAAAGTACAATAAAATTGAAATATTAAAAATATATGACGCCTTCACCTAGATTACCTTATCACGTCTGATTATATGTTTAAACTCTGTTCAGCAATATTGACGTGCTTGTAGAGACTGTACTAATCGTGGAAACGTGAAATCGAGGCGAACATATCTTTAATGTGATATTGACAACAGGAATTAGAATATAGAAAATAGTAATGTAATGGTTTTAAATACCATCGGTAATATCGATTTGTATTGGTATTGGAAAAAAAAAATAGAGCATCAAAGCACCAAAAAAATCACACATAGTTGTTTATCGCGCGGCGGCGTGCTGCAGCATATATATGTATGGGGAAATTACTATCGTAGCAGCTCAAGGTACATGACTCATTGTCATATAAGTTTATTATAAGCAAATACATAGGTCATTTTGTTCATGAATATATCTTTCATTTACTTCAATAGTGCCATAATCCAAAATAATACAAAATTGAGTTAAGCATGCATAATTGACCGCTACCGTTCCTCTATGTAATGTAAAAATTCCATAGGTGTACCGATTACCAGTAGCTCACTATAAACAAATATGTATCCATGTTTACTATAGGAGTATATGTAAATTCAACATTTTAAATCAGGTTTTCCCGAGTTTTTGACAGTATTGAAGTAAATGAGCGATATCTTTGAGCAGCGTTAGCGCCCTCTTTGAGATTACCACCAAATGCAGTTATTTAAAACTCTGACAGTACTCGATAAGCAAAAGTTGGGGGCGTCAAGATCATGCCGAAATATTGATAATATTTTTGTTTCAAGAATTTTCAAAAAGAACTGCATTGAAGTGAAGACTAGGTCCATTCAGTATCAAAAAATTGTTACGAATTGTTAGGAGTGCTTGCAATTTTTCACTAGAAATGCATTCAATAACGCAAAAAATTTGCAAGAAATCGAATTCAAGAGCGTAACAACCCGAGAGAGCTGCAAATTCTTGCAAGTAAAAATTTTACTAGCAGAAATTTGCGCGTGTTTAAAAATAAGGTTATGTTCAGGGTTACCACTAACGAAAAAAAATACTTTCCATCCACTTGAAAAAAAATTACAAAATCTAGAACGTATGTACCAATAACTTTAAGCTATTTTAATAAAAACTATAGTTTTGTTCAGGTTTTTTAGTTAGGTGGACTTCCAAAACATCAATTGCTTTGCATACGTACAAAGTATAATGTTCCATAACGCCAAACTACAAAATATTGACAATGAAAACGCATCCGAAAAGTTATCAAAGCGCATCGCTAAAGCAATCAGCGCATCACAAACAAAGTTGATGCTTCGTTTGTTATTGATTACCATTGGTGTTTTAAAAATGGAAAATTCAGAAAAATTGTTAATTTCTATATTGAATATTTAAAATATGGGGAAAATTTTAGTTTGGCATCCCCCGCGTACAAAAAAAAGGTGGCTATGGGGGGGTAGGGGGAGTTCTCCTGATTGCAAATATATATACTTTTAGCCGCAGGAGGCTTATAGTTTTTAAGTTATTTGTTGTTAAAGTTTGTAAATTGAACTAACCTCTCGGCGCTATTTCACACAATAAACACTATATTTATGTAGACACTTCGGCAAAATAGTTACATTAAAACCCCGCACAATGAAATGTAAACATTTTTTACATTTATGATGTATTTTTAGTAAATTATGTAAGTTTTAATAATTATCACGCACTTATATATGTACACGCACATTATGAATACAGAACCGTTGATTCAATCATGGTTTCACACTGACATTAGAAGAGTGCATCTAAGAAAATAACAATAAAAGAGAATAGTTTTTATCGTACCCATTTTGCTGCTCAGCGTTGAATTAGTAGTAAAACTGACAAGCGCCGTAGGCGAAAATTTTTAATAAAAAATCGCGCGATTTTTTATTAAAAATTTTCATTATTTATCGAAGTATTGATTTTTATGGAAAAAGCGCCGCAGGCGAAAATTTGTAATAAAAAATCGCGCGATTTTTTATTAAAAATTTTCATTATTTATGGAAGTATTGATTTTTATGGAAAAAGCGCCGCAGACGAAAATTTTTAATAAAAAATCGCGCGATTTTTTATTAAAAATTTTTATTATTTATCAAATTAACGATGTACGTTTTCTACATTTGTGTACTTTGAACTACAATAACACCAGTAAATATTATTTCCACCCGAAAAAAATAATACCGTTATGATCAGGAGTAAGACCCCTATCGATCCTAATATTATTATTTTTAATAAGAGCAATATATGTACGTATTGTACACTTATACTTCCTAATTATACACACTTATTTGTGTATTTTTTTAACGTATGGTAGCATACATTTTGTGTTACTGTCAGCCATTGTTATTTCTGCTTGTTTGTGAAATGTGCAAACGTTTGTGAAGACATTTATAAACGCGTTTTACTTAATTAATTAATTAAGAATTGTATATTAAAGTGGAAATCTCAGGCCGGGGTTTTAATGCAACTATTTTGAGGAGTGTGTACATAAATAAAGTGTTTATTGTGTGAAATAGCGCCGAGAGGTTAGTTCAATTTACAAACTTTAACAACAAATAACTTAAAAACTAGAGGCCTGCTGCGGCTAAAAGTATATATATTTGCAATCAGGAGAACTCCCTCTATCGTTCCATAGCTACCTTAATGCGGAACTCCGGGGATGCCAAACTAAATTGCAGCCAAAATATGCAATGTGTGTGGTTGCAATGTGTCGCAACTCTGCATACAGTTTGAATTCCGCAGTATAACAGTATCCAAACATTGTATTGACGAAAAGCGAAAGTGATGAAACCAAAGGCAACAACGAAACTTCATCATTTGAAAAAAACTGTAACTGGAGTTATTATAGACAAATACAGTGACTCAAAAACCCGCTTGGTAATTTTGTAATATTCACTATGTTTTTCAAGTAATTTTTTTTTTTTTTTTTTTGTATAAGAATATTGTTTGCGTTTTAAAGAATCAAGGATTCAAGCTATATACAACATTTAGAAAAATTAACAAAATGTTCGCCTAAATTTCGAACTTTTTATTCTGAATTTTTAGAACAATTTAAGGTATGGAGTCTTATAGCCCATGGAATTTTAGTATGACCACAATGTGCTGCAAAAAATTCCGGTTGATTTTTTTTAAATATTTTTTGTCGCTGGTCTTTTGTTGTTTTTTGTTTCATTTAACAATTTCCATCGATAAAAAATGGCGTTGATTTGTGATTTTTTTTTGCCAACATTCAGTTATAATTACATACCTACCCATTTTTTTCTTTCATTTAAAGAATCATTAAAACGTATTTAGGCAATCAAAAGCTCCTCAGGATTCTAGTAAAATGAATTTCGAATGGAGCACGATATTGTTCGCCTTTTATGGATATACATTTATATGTGGATTTGTATATAAAAAGTGTGCATTAAAGCGTTCGAAAATTTACGGAATAAAGTAGACTACACTTTCGGAAAGAAATTTATAATATAAAGATAACTACGAAAAATAAAGCGGGGACGAAAAGTTTTAATTGTGTTTTTCAAACAAAATACTTCAAAAAAATCTACCAAAATGAGAAGAAATTTACCTTTTTACCAACCCAATTGTTTTCTACCAATTTTGGTAACAATTTACCAAAGTGGCTACCCTGGTTATGTTTCGAATTCAAATGCAAGCAAAAGTGTTTAAGAGGATGATTTGATGAAGCAAAATCAATGAAATGAAAATATGGGTGAACAATTTAAATCTAAGTTAAACTTAACCAGAAAGTGTGAAAATGGCGTAAGTTGCAAGTTTTTACTAGTTTCCCGTTCAGTATCTTTTTCTGGTAATTTTCCCTTCCTCTCAATTTTTAACCGACTTCCAAAAAAGGAGGAGGTTATCAGTTCGTCGGAATATATATTTTTTTTTTGCGTATGTTACCGCATAACTTTGGACCACGTCAACCGATTTCGATAATTCTTTTTGCATCCGAAAGGTTGTATCTCAGAGGTGGTCCATAATCCGATCATTGGTTCATAAATATATATATATATTTTTATATGAGAAGTGTAGTCGGTTTTGCTTAAAAATTACTTGTACTCTCTATATTTCTTGTACGCTCTCGCTGCAAGTACTTACTTGAAGTTATTCAAAACCCTATTGTGGAGATTTAAAGTCTACATATCCTTGCTACCATGTCAAACTATCGAATGTGAAAATCGGTACTTTCCAGGAGAACAAAGAAACTGTTGTAAAAAATGTGGTTGTCATCAGGAAAAAGTGTGGGAGTGTCCTCAGCTTCTTAGAAGATCAGAAATTCGACGATTTGCCAACTTTGGTATAATTCTAAACGCATGCGCAAGGTATCGTAAATGAAAAAGCATTTTTGCACATTCGATAGTTTGATATGGTACCGACGATATTTGACCTCTACTGAATGGGTAAAACACAACTTTGAGCTGCCTGCGAGAAACTTCTGACTTATTGTTATGAACAGGGAACGGATTTTATGGAAATTGCCTTTTTTTCTGCTAAAGAGATAGAGTATATTCGATTAAGAATGTCCACGATTTAGCTTTCCCTGATTCCATATATACACATTTGAAGTTTCCTTTTCTTGCGTTTTTTAAGATATTTGCCTTTTTTGCCTTTTTTAAGATATTTGGCTTTTTTGCCTTTTCTACCTTTAAGATTAAAAAATATACACATGCCCATGCGGCTTATAGAAGCACAGGGACCTCTTGCCAAATTGGTGTTGAAAAAATTCAAAGCCGTTTTCTCAGCTAACGTAGGCTTGAAGACAATAAGGGGTGTGGATAAAATTGTAAAGGACGAGGAAAACGCCCTTATTTCTGATAATATGAACGTTTCAAACGTTCCATATTTAAATTGGGCTCCACTTGTATCAACTTACGCGAAAATCGAATGAAAATGCTGACAGAAAACTTAAAAATGCATCTTGTGGTTCATTGTTACTACAACTATACAGATTAAAGTTTTGTGAGTTAGAAACTCGAAAGGATAAAATAGTCAAAGATTCAAAGTTCAAATTTTTCATATAATGAAACTAGTTCATAGTTTTTCTCTTTTTACTTGTAATATAAGCATTTCTAAAATAAATATATTTTTTGATTGTTCTTCGTATTTTCTATCTTTTTCTAGTGCCTTATTTTGCTTTTTTTGCAATACCGTTTTTTGCCTTTTTCGCTATTTCGGTTTGCCTTTTTTGCCTTTTTTGCAATACCTAGTGCCTTTTCCTGCCTTTTTCGCTATTTTATTTTGCCTTCTCCAGCCTATTTCGTTACTTTATTTTGCCTTTTTTATAGGTTTTTAGGTCCTAAAAATCCGTTCCCTGGTTATGAAGAAGAGAGCGTCGGATTGTGGGCTAGTACGCTATGAGCTCTAACTCATATTGCTCAATGGCTTGGTTTCGCTTACAGTTACGAATCTGAAAGACTTTCTAACTTTATACAGAACTTGGAAATATCCCACAAATTTTTCTCAAAATTTCGAGCTTTTTAACTAGAATTTTTAGAAATTTTTTGGGTATGTAGTTAACAAGTTTATAAAATTCTAGGAAAATAAGTGCAAATTTTGGCTTTTTGCACTTTTTTCCATATAAACATGAATTTCTTGTGCAAGAATATGCGCAAAACCGTTTGCAAAAAATAAAGAAACGTCTAAGCCATTTTTCCTAAATTTCGATATTTTTATCAGGCAAGAGAAAATTTAGTCTAATTGTTTACAGATTTTGATTCGCAAAGCCGTATGAGCCGTAAATTACTATAATAAGAATTTATTTATCATTCGAAAGTGCTTGAATGAAGAATAAAAATTTATTCGTCATTCGAAATTAGAAAAATTATGAATAAAATTGTATTTTTTTTTTTTAATAATAATTCATTCAAAAACGCCCATACCTGGTATACAAGCAAGTCACGCAATTGTGGGAAGATAAAATTTTTTGGTGAGACAAGTTTGAGTGAACAATAGGGTGACTCATGAGCATGAGAGTATATTCTAAGCTGAGCTATTGACTGCGAATACATATCTGATGTACATACATAAGTATCTGCACCTAACAAATACACGGTATAACAACATCAAGAACACACACTTTTGAATTGATCGAGTAAAGCTTGTGAGCCTGGTTCAAACTTCAAAATGATTTTTACTCCGTTTCTTAATAGTTTTTCGTACAGTTGCCTAAAATTTAAACATTTTGGTCACAAAGGGTCTTTTTGGCAGTTAGAGGGTTAGAATGTTCAAAAAAATTGTTATTCGAATTAAGAACGAGTGCGCTATTGGTTTTTATCTAAATTTGTGGTAGTCCTGTTATTACGTAAGGGGTTTAAGGTAACAATAATGTATAAATCCATTTCATGCCTTCAGAGTCCTATAGTAAAATTTAGCAGTTGTTTCGTAAGTTTCTAGTCATAAGTATGCGGTTCCCATTTCCAAAAACATATAATAATTTTATGTCTTGTTAAGAGATTGTTGTAAATATTAACTTGGAGTAAATTAGCGTATTTAGTTATTGAAAAATCGAAGTTTTCGAATTTCTAAATTTTTTTTTTTACATGGAAAGTGGCGTAGTTTTAGTCCGATTTCAAAAACTTTAAGTATAAGTATATTTTAAATAAAATAATATAATAACGCAAACGGCAATAACGCGAAATTTGCTATATTTCACTTTTAAATGGAAAATAATACCGAAAACTGAGTTTTGCTTTATTTCCAACAAAGATTAGAACAAAAAGCAAATTTTTCTTTATTTCCCATTGCTTATTTATACTATAATAATAATAATAATGGATTGGCGTTTACACATATGTTAGTGTTTGGCCGAGCTTCTTCTCCGACTTGTGGCGTGCGCCTTGATGTTGTCACACAAAGCGGAGGGACCTACAGTTTTACGCCGACTCCGAACGGCGATTTCATTTTTATGAGAAGCTGTTTTTCATGGCAGAAATACACTTGGAGGTTTGCCATTGCCTGCTGAGGGACGACCGCTGTTAAGAAAAAACCTTTTTTTTCTGTATTTTTTGCGATGTTGCTTTGACCAGGGCTTGAACCCAGGTGCTGATAGTGAAAGCGCGCACTGCTTACCACTACACCATAGCGGCCGGCTTATTTATACTATTTGTAACAAAAACAGTTTACTGACAGAAGGAAAAAGAACTTTGTTTATTCTGTAAACATTAAGTTAATTTATTGTAAACTAGACATAAGGTGTTTTGTGTCTATACCAATAGTGACAGAGTTATGGGTCTAGCCCTAAAGGCATAACCACCCAGGACACCATCTTGTAATAGCGGAATAAATAAACATTCGATATTTGATAGCGAGAATGGCGGACGTGTTTTAGTAACCAGTTAATATTTCATCAGAAGTGGTCTTTTGACCCATCATAAATTAAAAGTAGCATAATCGCAAAGTAAAAAGTTCAGTTAATTTAGCATTATTTATATTTTACAACGCAGAAAAGTGTTCACTGGTGCAGCTAGTGGCATGGTGCGCCGCTGGGGGCGTCAATGCAAGCGGCGCAAAGGCCTCGCTCGCCGTAAGGCTCAGTGAACTGTCGGTGAAGGCACGTGGACCGGGCCCTGTAGAAAGTACTCCAGACAGAAGCAGCGGTTGTAATAACAAAGTTGCCGCAACAACGGATAGTTGTGAAAACGATGAGGACAACGGCGAGACTTACCATAATGATAATGAAGTGGACATCGAGGTTACCGGCAAGAAAAACGGAGCGAACAACGGTGTGATTAACGGAGCGGACTATGGTAAGAACAACGGAGCGGACAAAGGCGTGTTCGACGGAGCAAACGTTAGCGATTATTCTGGAAAACGAAAACGTGGATAACGGCACAAACAACGTTGCGAACGGTGGCGCAAATAGCGGCACGAGCATTGGTGCGCTCAAATACGTAAACAACGGTGCGACCAACGTTGCGAACAATGATACGAACAAAGGTGCGAGCAACGAGGCGTACAATGCACATAGGGGTATTTGACCGATTTAGGCGGCCAAAGTTATTTTTATGAAAATTTTAACTCAAAATTCTTAGAAACGACGTATTACGATATTTAAAACTGTAAATGTTAAAAATCAAGTAAATAGAGGGGGAGGATGTCCAATTATTCCACCAAAAAAACGAAAAAAAGGTGCTTAAAGTTCGACATCGATAGACTCCATGTTATCGAGGTCCCATTGTAGAAAAATTGAGACCTACGTGTTCGTATCGCCGAGGAGAAGTTTTATATCTAAAATAGAACATTAAAAGGGTTGTCACCTGCTTAAAAATTAAATGCAATTAAGTTAAATGAATTACTACAATGTGGGTAATATTCGAAATGGGTTTGAAAAGGCTTTATTCCCAAGAAACGTGTAGGAGTGTTACCATCTGTTTAAAAATTAATTTATAAGGTTGTAGTTTGAAACTATCTTAAACAGGGCTGCCATTTATTAAATACAATGTATATAATAGGTTAAGTTAATTATAACAATATGAATATCATATATGGGCAAATCTAAAAAACAGGTAACCTTTGTGTTATTTAGCTTTATCTTCACTGTTGTAAACTATATGAAGCTGGTTGCTTTTGGATATAATTCATTGGCGTATACTTGAAGCCTCAAAAAAAAAATTGCTGCATAACTTTTGAATTATAGGTATTTAAATTAAAAAAATAATGAAAACAAGTGAATTTTTTATGTAATTTTTAAAAGGGGAACAATTATTTATGTCAAATTAGCTTCGATAAACATCGAAAGAGCTTTTAAGATTACGATTATTTTTAATAAAAGTTTCGGCTATTCTATGGGCTTCAGTTCACTTTCTTTTTAATTGGCTTTTAAATTTCGCAAAACTATTTTTTACCACAGCTATTTCATTCTTGGAATAATTTTCCGACTTCAGTTCTTGTTATGGGCCGCATCTATCTTTGCATTCATTGAAGAAATATTGCAGCATTCGGAAACTCGTAAAATTTCTACGCGAACTATGAACTTGACACACTGCGGATATTTATTAAAGCTAGAATATCTTCGTGTTTTAAGCATTTTTAAGTGCACACGCGGTAGCAAATAAATATCTGATATTTGAGTGTTTAAGCCGTTTGTATTTTATATACTGAAAATATTGAATGTCAAAAGTGTTTTATGCAATGCCTAATGTTTTTGATGTAATCAATTCGCGAATATTAGAGCCTACTCTGTATTAAAAAAATTCTTAGGATCTTATTGCCTTAAAAACTGAGTATTCAAAAACTTCTTACGATTTTATTGCCTTAAAAACTTATTGCATATTTTTACTAGAACTTACCGTCAAGCAGAGATTTTTTTTCTAAATGTACTGACAACTATGTATTTTCTCCTCTGTAACTCTTCAAACTTTTCAATTCAACCCATCTTTAGCTATAACAATTGTCCAATTTAATATAATTAAAAAAATTAACACACGATTTAGAGCAGTTCTTTACCACTTCGGCTTGTATTAAACACATCTAAAAACCAAATAATCAATTATCAACTTGGTACTTTGACAGCGCGGTGCGAACGAATGAAAACAAAGAGGGATTAAAAAATAACGAAATCTAGTCAAGAATTATATTCTCTTCACCCTATATTCAGTTAAAAGAGAAAAATGTGCGTTTTTAAAATTCGACTTTTGGCCGCCTAAATCGGCCAAATACCCCTCTGTGCAATGGTGCGAGCAACGGTGCGATAGATACAGCCCTACATAGCCTTATCTTTGACATTGAAAAATCTTTGCACTACAAAGAATATCTGTCTTCTTGGACATTGAAGGTGCTTTCAATAATATGAGTCCGGATGCAGTCACTTACCGCTCCAGGAACTTGGACTTTGCAACACGCTGATCGGGTCATAAACTCAGAACTAGGAGACGCCTGCGTCAAAAAGTACACGGCAAGGGGTACCCCCCAGGGAGGTGTACTCTCACTTCTACTATGGAACATTGCCGTTGACAGTTTGTTGAAAGAAATAGAAAGTAGCCTACGCCGATGATATTGCCATTCCGGCTACAGGTAAACATTTAGCAACCCTGACTAATCTCATTCAAGGTATACTAAACAATCTCTCGCAATGGTGCCGAAACCGTGGTTTGGGAGTAAATTCCACAAAATCAGAACATGCACTATTCACAAGGAAACACATCTTTCCATCTCTCGGAAATGTCACTTTAAAAGGTGCCACACAACAGAGAGCTGATCAGGTTAAATATCTAGGTCTAATTCTGGATAGGAAACTAAATTGGGGACCTAGCATTGATGAAAGGGTTCGCAAAGCCACAACTGCCGTATACGCCTGCACCAGGGCTATCGGTAAAAACTATGGTCTGGAGCCCAAAATTGGGTTAGTAGTTTGGTGGGTTTCTCTCAATAAAAAGGTTAACTCTAAGAAAATGGACAAGGTTCAGCGACTGGCTTCTCTACTGATAACAGGAGCCATAAAAACAACAGCTACAAAAGCGCTCAACACGCTGCTAGCATTTCTCTCGACGGATCTATACGCAAAAAAGGTGGCATGTAGTA
>NW_023458563.1:37075281-37095252 GCF_013731165.1 Rhagoletis pomonella
AGCATTTCTCTCGACGGATCTATACGCAAAAAAGGTGGCATGTAGTACCGCCATTTGGCTCAACGCGACCAATAAATGAACGCATCCACATATCGGTCACTGCAAAATTCTAAACAACCTTACTCAGTTTCCTACAACCGATTAAATTCCATCCACCCGCACTTCCAGCGCATGTTTACGACCCTTCCATGTCTACACTGACGGATCGAAGCTCGAAAAAAGAGTAGGTGGTGGGGTCTATTCGGAACAGATAGGCATATCATTAAGCTTCCGCCTCCCTGATTACTGCAGTGTTTTTCAGGTGGAACTGATGGCTATCTCAAAGACCGCATCACTGGTCCAGTGTGATACGATTCCTAGTCATGATATCTACATCTTCAGCGACAGCCAGGCGGCAGTAAAATCTCTGGGAAATATGTCGCTGACTTCAAAATTAGTTGCTCAATGCCGCGGATCTCTCAACGAGATGGCTGAGACGTTCAGCACGCACGTTGTCTGGGTACCTGGCAATTGCGACATTCAGGGAAACTGCAACGCTGACGAGCTCGCGCGTCATGGAACGACATTGCCTGATACAGACATAAGGGATACTCTCGGAATCCCTCTTCAGACATACAAATATCTACTGAATAAAAAATTCGTAGAAGTTGCAAATGAAAGATGGCGAATGGAACCGACCTGTAACATTGCCGAAACCCTCTGGCCCGCCACGCACATCCAACGCACTAAGTCTCTACTTAATCTAGGGAGGCAGGACATTCGCATAGTGACTGGAGTTCTCACCGGACATTGTCTGATCGGATTACACGCAGCTGGGCTGGGCGCATCCTGGAACGACTACGGCAGAAGTTGCATGGATGTAGACGAAGAGGAAACCATCCCACATGTTCTATGTCATTGCCCCGCTCTGTCAAAACGGAGAGCAAAAGCTCTCGGGAGCTATTTTTTTGACGATCTCGATGACCTCAAAGAGGTGGACGTCAGAAGCCTTTGCACTTTCTTGCTAAGCACCAAGTGGTTTACAGGGGACGGGGATAATTAAAAAACCCTCATGCGGTATCACAAATAGCGTGAATAAAGAAAAAAAAATGACCCTGAGTCTAAGTGAGTCCTACTTCTGGACTGCCGTCCTACCTAACCTAACGGTGCAAACAATGGAGCGGACAATGATAGAAACAATGGGTGGAACACGGTACGAGCAATGACCGGAAGTCGAGATGTTGACACGGCGATCCTACAACGGGGAGTGCGTCGATAATTAAGTGTGCTGCACGTAGAAAATGGCGGGTTTGGTAGACGTGCTCATGACGAAGCAGGAACCGGTGCTCTACGCCCACATACGGAGTAGAATCAGGTGATTATGCTTGTCAGGACGGCCGAGTTGTAAGAGTATATAGTATACCTGCACATACAAATAAGATACAATACTCGCTAGAGTATTTTTTTTAATTTTGTACGTTTCAAAAAATAAATAAACATTCAAAGTCTAAGCAAATACATTTTCAGCACAAAATCGTTTAATGTTCAAATATAGAACTTGACATCCAATGCAACTACATATCGACTGCGGAGTGGAAGATCGAGCTATTTCAAAATTTTATTGAAAAACACCTTATTTTATTTGGTTAAAGAACGCCCTATCTCAGAATTCTGTTCAAAAACGACCTATCTCACTTCAAAATGTATTGAAAATGTGCTCAGATAGGGCGTTTTTGAACCGAATTCTGAAATAGGGCGTTCTTGAAAAGTTTTTTGAGATAGGGCGTTTTCAAACTGGTTGTCGAGATAGGTCGATCGATCTTCTTTGTGATTGCATATTAAAACCACACTAGTTTAACAAATATCTAAAATACAAATCGTTTTATCTGCACAATCATATATAAATGGTTTTTTTATTAATAAGTTGAGAATTTCTGGAGTTCGAAATATTTTAAACCTAGGTTCTTGAATTGTTCACTTGAAAAGTTCGTTTTCACTTTTACACAGTGTTAATTTGTTTATATGATCAACGATTGGATTTTGCGCTCTTCTATGAAAATTTTTCATTTAAACCCCGGCATTGGCAATTACTTGTACTGTGACTGCTGCGTAAGGCCAACCCAAAAGGGCTATATATCATATACCACCATAAGCAAGCATCTTGTGTACAACCTTCAAATATTTCGAGTGTCTCTTTTAAGTCGCAGTACTTTCAACTGGCATACATATGTACACACATATGTGTGCAGTATGTAGATACATATGTATATATGTGCTTGTAAATGTGTGTGGAATTTTTAAAAGCAAGTAGTAAATTGTTCGTAATTATTTTAATTAATAGCCAAGTATTGAAATGCGTACTCGGACTCAAATTTGAATTTGGAAATGTAGAAATTTTTTTGATTGGTATTGAGTTTCCTAACAATCATATCGGCAAACGAGTTTTGAATTTTATCACCATGTGAGTTATTATTTGAATAAGGTTTGTTAGCAAAACCTTGCGTGAGTATGTGAATCAGTCGCTTACGGTGGGTGTTACGTAGAATGTCGAATGCGCGCGCCCAACGCGATCGAAACATCGCAACGAATCGCCGCGTCTCGGTGTGGATCGCCAACGTCGTTGTGAAGTGTGCTGTACCGTCCGTTGACCACTCGGTCGTAACATTGAGCTAAATTGTTAGAAGTACTAAGTAGAAGAAAAGAAGTAGAAAACAAATAAAATGTTGACATTTGGAAAGCTTTGATGTGCAATGTATAATGATCACTTTTTGCATAAACTACTCTTACTACAGTTATTATTTTAACCCTTCTCAGGCAGTACTTCTTAACGAGTGGTTAAGGTTATAATAGGTACCTAAAAAATGGGTAATAGAGAGCGAAAATTGGAACATATTGGATCGTAAGTGTCTTCTACTTCCTGCCCAAATAGCCCGGACTTATTCTCTGGGTAAAAATGGATAAAGTGTCAACGTGCATATCAGCTGTTCTGTGTTTACATATATTTTCAATCCCTATATGCTTATTTATTACTACAATCAAATTTGTGAAACCAAAATTCAATTCAAGTGTCAAAACCAAAGACCACGTGAATAAGCTTCCTGCGGGAAATTGAATTAGTTAGTTACTTTATTTTCAATGATAACTAATTTAAATTCTCACTCATTTATTTAACATGGCGATGTCCTAGGAAGCAGTCAATTGCATTTTCCTGCATGTATTTTATACTACTTTAAAATGCATTTGGCTTAGACAACTTCAAAGTCAGTATGTTTCGTTTGAATACGCTTTCGTTCTGAACTTCATAGATGCTTTTTCATATTTAAGAGACACAAAAAAAGAAATTATTATCATTTTCACATGTTGCCTCCGTTGGACTCGAACCCGGACGTTCTGGAAGCTAACAAGTAACACCAAACATTTCTGCACACTCAGTTACAGCCAGACATATAAATGTGCTTTCAAATGTTCAGTTTGAATTGTGTGCAAGCAGCAAGTCGACTGTCCGAATCTGCATTTAATTTCAACTACTTCAACCCTCTAACCGTTATGACCGTCTGTAGACGGTCATTGCTTTTTTGCTAATAAATGTTACTAAAAGTAGATAACAATATTAAAAAACATAACAACGGGTTTTAATGGTTATGTGCTTTGTGAATTCAAACTAATATGCTCCTTGTGTTTTATATTTTGAGTGCATGGGTCAGTTAAAGTTGTGAGTCAGTGTTAAAGGTGAAATAAATTACTGTGATAAATAGACATTTTGTAGTTCCGGTATTTATTCAGTAATTATTTTTCTAAAGACTTGAAAATTTTTTTAGTAAGTAGGAAACATTATTTATTTTCATAATTCAGTACTTTATTATGAACTGAACAAAAATTATATATATATTTACAGTGTTTTCTGATGACCGTCTGTAGACGGTCGAAACGATTAACGCCAAAATTGACATATTCAAGTGCATTTCATAGTAGTATATTTTTGGAAGTTGCTTTTTGGTTTCTATATAGAGGAGTGTGTTTACTATGCGTTATTCAATTCAAAATTATCATATGGTATCAGCTGTTGGGGAGGCGCCCCTTACACAAAATTCAAGCTCTACTGACCTTGCAGAAATGCGTTGTTAGGAAATTATGTGACGCGAATCGTGTGCATCCCTCCAGAGAACTCTTTAGAAATCTGAAAATTCTTCCAGTGAGGGACCTATATTATTTCAAAGTTTTAAAAAATTTTTTACATTAGATGCGGGTACCTACATAGTGTCAAATCGGACAACTATTATCTGAGGAAAAAGTCATACCCTCTTGTTCCTGTCCCGTCTTCGCGAACTACTCATTCCTGCAGATTTTATACAATAGTATCTCGTAAATTATTTAATGCGCTACCTGCCAGTATACGCGACATAAGAATTCTTCAAAATTTTTTGAAAAACGTGAAATCCTTCCTTCTGAACCTTTCATACAATGAAGTCGAAGTTTTGCTACGGACCATTACCTAAATTTTGTTGCTTTTAAACCTCCGTTTGATGTTCATCTTTCGGCTCGTACTTGTGTATGTCAATAATTTTTTCGATTTTATTAATATTAATATTAATAAATATTTTTTTTTTATTCTTCTGCTTTATATTGTAATTTTAACCATTTTATTTTATTTTTCTTAACGCCACCCCGCTGTATTTATAACTTTACTAGAGATGGTATTTAATACTATGTTAATTTTAATATACAAAATGCCTTATCTTTTCTTATATCTGAATTAATGTCGTTATGTAATTAGAACTATTTGTTTGAATTACATTTATTAACAACTGTAACTTATGTATGTAGATGTAAGCCAAAATGTTCAATAAATGAAATGAATGTTTTGGTGAAGTCCAAGACCTTGCCTTAGACCCAGTGTGCATCCACAGGCCTCAGGCATCCCCTACTAAGGAGTATTTGCAATGGTGGGTGCGGTTTGCATCTGCTTTGTACCTCCTTTGTTACTTTTCCCACCGTATGAAATCTCGTTGGTGCCAAAGCTTTAATCGAGGCGAAGGTTGTGGATCAAATTGGCATTTTTTTTAGAAACTGTAGTCCTGTTTTAGGGGTGTTGAAGGTGAAGTTTAGCCTTTGTATTTATAACGCTTCCTTCGAGTGGTAGAAAAGGGGGTCTCCCGCCCATCAAAAGAACCGCTGTAACAGATAAAGCTTAAGAGCTTGATATATCGCCCAGTATGCGAAGCATTTCGTTCGAGAAGAGGCCTTGAATAACTGTGGCCAGCCACGGGTTATATAATCATATGACCACTAATTGGGTCCTAGCAACAGAGGATGCAAAAACCCAAACGACTTGACGGTTTGAGATATTGAGTAAGTACAGCCCGATCACCTCATCAGTGGGGTGTATTTTTGTCTCCTTTCATATAAGGAACTTCAAATGTTTTTCTGTTTTGGCCGATACCAAACAGCTTCGTCAACTGCCTCTTTTTCTTAGCGAAGTTGTTATAGGAAGTGTAGACAGGTCCTCCTTCTATTGCTCATTCTATAGTGTTCGTTCGCGCCATTGCTTTTACTCTCACCCAAGGAAGCCGAGTCGGAGTTTATTTTCAACGTAGCGTCAGGCTCATACAGTTATTTCTCTACGTGCCCCGGCTTATGCGCTATATAAAAAGGACGGGATAATGAGGCATTGGTAGAACGTGATTTTTGTACGTCGTGAGGTGCCTCTGCTTTTCATCTGCATGCCCTTCCCAAAATTTCGACAAATATGGATAACTTGGGAAAAAATCTATGTAAACATTGCAAAAAATTAATAACCATATATGTATGTATATATTACATGAAATACTAAATTTTGTGTTAGGCGCCTAATAAAAACTTGTTTACGAACATTCACACTAAATAAGACAGTAATATCCCTCCTCTAGTTTTATATTTGGTCTTTTGAATTATATTTATTTTTATTTTTTTCGTTTATACATATTTTTGATCAAATATTAGAAGAAATAAAACATTTTTCTTGTATTACATACAAATGTATGTCCGAATTTTTGTATACCTTAAACCGTTTTACACCTACGCAGTTTTTACACCTAGCGTACGTATTTTCACAGGTAAATTGAAACTGAGTTTCCCTAATTACCAACATCTAAAATTATGGGTGATTTAAAATCATTATTTAAAAAAAACGGTTAGAGGGTTAAAATGAATTTGGTTTACACAACTTAAAGGCAGTATTTTGAATACGCTTGCGTTCTTGACTTCACAGATGCTTTTTCATACTTCCAAGACACAAATTGTTTTTTTGAACGAAAAGAGTATAAAAATTCGAAACATTTACTCATTGCATTTGTTTTAAAGAAGTATTTCAATTACTTGATTTAAAAAAATCACTTGTTTCCGTCAGGGCTATTTCTTAAATTCTGGGCACGAAATGTGGTTTTTTGCGTTCCCGTACGCATTGTTCCATTTTTGAAGGCAAATTTTTCGCTTACTCTCTAATCACCGGATCCGGTCCGGGATGTACGGGAAAGAACCTAATACTTATTTTAAAAACAATAGGGTAGGGCATTACACCCTGAAAAGCTTATTAGCCTAATAAAGTCGGTGCCACAAGTCAGCGTATTTGGAACAGGTGTAACAATTTTTAGCTGGAAAAAAATTTACATTTGTTTTTTATATTATTTGATAACTCCAATTAACAGTTACTATTTGTCCTGCTTTTCTAGACTATCACTCTATGAAGACTAATTTTTGTGCATCCGAAAGCGTTTTTATTTCTGAAAGAGATAAAAAAAACAACATTTTCTCACTACCTTATTGTTAGTAATTGTAACTAATTAAACTGGTATTGTAAATCAAACCCAAATAAAGAATTTTAGTCGAAGAAATACGGAAATCGTGAAATTTCCTATGTCGATTAAGTTTAAAATAAAAAATATTTAGAGAACTGATGCCACTATTCTCCACTACTTTTGCTTTGATAAGAGAGTTTTTATCCATCTTAAGCTGTTGTTGTAGTGGCTACTAAGCCTAGTGGGTTAGTCTTTCAATCGTGGTCAAGCTCAAATAATGATAGGCCTAGGAAAAGTTCTGTTGCAACGAGGTCGGACGAGAGGAGAAGGGGTGGTACTTGAGTGGGTGGTTAGTCGTATGCAGGGAATCTTCACTTGCGGGACATACCTTGGGTACGTCGGCATCGAGTCCGGATGAGAAAGAGTTTACTCTGCTTCAGATTGTAACTGCGCCAAATTTCGGTGGGTCTCCCGAGGTATCCGATGCTCTTCCCCTGGTGGTTCACACCGGCTGTTAGTGCTTTCGTTGACATTTCTTACATCCTTTGATTACAGTTTTGCTACACAAAAACAAAACCAAAATACTTTTTCTTCATTTTCCTTTCATTTACAACCTTTTACTTTCATTCTTATTTTACTTTGGCCAGCCAATTAACAATAAATCCGAAATGGCGTATTAAATATGATAAAATATGAATTCCACTTCGACAAATAATCGAAAGAAACTAGTGAAGAAACTGATTGGAATGAGTGGAACGTGAGTTTTCAAGTAGTTTTCAGCGAAAACTGGTTTTCGTTTGACAGATTTTACATGAACGAAATACAAGTTTTAGGTCGAAAACTAGTTTTAGCAACGAAAACATGTTTTCAATGTCGGTCTGGTATTACTTTGCGGTAAAGAAGCAAGCTACATAGTTGAGAGAGAAGGCGTTTATTTTCGAACACAGGCCATCAATGACATTACAGGACGCCAATATCGTGTAATCAAAAGTAATAAAAAAATTCAAAAGAAGCGGGTGTTTTAGGAAACTATGCGATTGAGATCAACTTGTCAAATTGCGTTAAATTACAGGACTTGATTTACCGAGTAGAGACCAGTAATTTTTTCTGCTGCTTATTTTGGGAATGGCTTTTCTCTTAGCTGATTTTTCCATTGTTCTAACCTTACTTTATACTCTCCTTCCAAATTAATAGCGTATTTTTCTAAGCAAAATTCCTATCGTTTTTTCGAATTTTTTTCAAAAATGTTTAATGACTCTTTCGGTGATCTTTCTCGGAGATCGAGCAAAACATTATCCAATAGCGGTATTTAGCCCGATCCGTAGCCATATCGGTAACTAACGTGGCAATGCAAGCGCTTTTCTACGCACTTTGCTGCGTTTATGATTTTTCGGACGCAACGTCAAACGGATAGTGTGTAACTTGACGCATAAGCATCGTTGACGGTGATGGTGACGGTGACGGCGACGCATTCGATGGTATGTACTTTCACTTTTAGCCATTTCTTGTACGTCATTTTATATGGAGTTTTTGAGAGCTGCATACTGGCTTTTAAGGTAGAAAATGCAAATATCTTAAAAAAGGCAAAAAAGCAACATCAAATCAGTGTTGCCGCGCCCGAAAAATAAAGTTTAACAAAAACTTTGACAAAGTTTAACAAATCCCGTTAAAATTAAGCAACTTATTTATCTGGTCTTATTAAAACGAAAAATGCCTGGAGTTACTGTATGTTTCTTCCTGAGCTTGGTAAATTGGTTATAGAAATAAAAAGTAAGCAGGTCAGTAAGTAAAGGCTCTCTAAGGCTGAGTTTTGTCGTCAAAAGTAAGGATGTTATAGTCTAAGGGCCAATTTCAAATGAATATTTAAACGGCACTTAAGTTTAATTGTGGATTGTTGTTTAAATGCCATTTAGCTTTCGTTGGGTTTCAGATCAACTTCGTTTAAATATGCTCAACAGTTGGCAGCACTGCTACTTATTCCTTGAAATTGTTGTTGCATTTGCATGTTTGTTTACATTTTCTGCTGAACAGCTGATTGTTTTGGGTGGGATTTGGTGGGATTGATTAAACAACCTACCAATCAATCGTGGTTGTTTGGTATAAACACTGGGTTAAATATCTCATATTTAAATAGCAAAATTGGCCATTTAAGTGCAGACTAAATGTATGATCTGAAAAGGAATAGTGGAAGTTAATCAACAATATCTACTTAAGTAGGCCGTCTGAAATCGGACCTAACAGTTGCTAAATTTGAAAACTATTACACATTCTTTCAGGCTTTCAACACATACTCCTATACTTAATAGTTATCTGCCCCTTCGCTAGTTTTTTGAATACATGCAAAAAACGAGTTAGGCATCATGTTATCCAAAATATACGTGTTGATCTTGTCACGCAAATGAAGGGACCTAAAGTTCTAGGTGCCTCCGAATGGCAAATGGTTTTTATGAGAAGCGATTTCATGGCAGAAGTACCCTCGGAGGTTTGAAAATGCGACGACCGCAGATCAGGAATTGCGTAGAGCAACATTTGCTGGAACTTCATGTGGGATCTGGATGACAGTCTTACTAAAATAAATTTGAAAAATTTATTGAAATACTAACTATTCTGACTATGAATTTTTGAGGAAAGTTATTATTTTTGACTTTTTTAATAAAAATATTTAACAAAACGAAGAAAAGTTTAATATCTTAACAGGCAGGAAAAACTTAAGCAATTTTGCTTAAATTTAAGCAAATCGGCAACGCTGCATCAAATGTGTATATATGGATTCAGGGAAAGCTAAATCGTGGTATTCTTAATCGAAAATACTCTATCTCTTAGCAGAAAAAAAGGCAATTTCCATAAAATCCGTTCCCTGGTCGTTAGACAATTTATGGCTAATGTGCGCATTTTAGCAGAAGTGAACATTCTGCTATATTTCGAGGTAATTCTGATTAAACCGTTACTTATTAATTTATTTTAGCCGTTAAGAACGGTAGTGAACAACAAAAACCATATAAATCTAAGTTACAATCTTTGTGCAAAGCTTCAAAAGAAATCAACAATCTCTCGTAAAAATTTCTATATTTGAGTAGCATTTTTGTAGCCCATTCAATTTTACTATAACAAAGTGCAAGTTTAAAGCCTATCGGAATTACCATTGATTTTTGGGAATTTGTTTGTTAAAGATGTCGCCCGCTTCTGCACACAAAAAGCCGTCGAAAATGCTTCGTATGAAAGAAAATAACTGACATCGTCAACAAAAAAAATCCAAAACTCAACAGTAAGTCCTAGTTACTTTACTCAAAATATTACTAAAAAATCTTATTAAAAAGGCCGATATTTTTCAAATGTTGCACAAAGATTCAATCTTGGATTTATAGGGTTTTTGTTAAAGAATATGCTATATTTTTATAAACAAATAATTAAAGCTAGTTAGCTAGGTCCACTCTTGTTTAGTATTTTCGTTAACGATGTGTTCTCTGTATGCCTGTATATGAATGTTCATGCGTACGCCGACGATGTCCAACTATACTTGTCGAGTCGTATTGGTCTAATTGAAGACATGTGCTTCAAAATTAATTTTGATCTGTCCGCCATTTCTGTATGGGCACGTGACAACTGCTTACTTTTTAATGACTAAATCGTATGTTTTACCGATAAGTAGTAATGATGTGCATGTCGAGGATATTCCGAAGCTTTGGATTGGTACCACTGCTCTGTTGTTAACTGATAAAATTAATAATCTGGGCTTTGTTGTTAATTCCAGATTAACCGACCACATTAATAAAGTGGTAAGCGGCGTTTTTGCTGCCTTACGTAGCCTGAAAATGTCTGCACCATTTACCCCATTGGAAACGAGACGTAAACTAGCCTTTCAGCTTATCGTACCCCAGATAACATATTCCGGACTAGTTTACAGTAAACTTGACTCAGCGTATGCACAAAAAATCGAGGTAACATTTAGTAACGTCACACGCTACGTCTATGGTATTAGAAAGTACGATCACATCACTCCATGGAGAAATAAACCTCTGGGTTGCGATATCTTCGACTATCTTGAGGCGAGAAACTGCATGTTTGTATTCAAGTTGCTCAAATTATAAAGTGGTACATTTAAAAAAGACATCTGCAACGACACACATCGATTTTAACTAGCCGACAGCCATCAATTATCTATGGGTGCATTCCAAAACGGCAAAATACAAAGTATCAGTCTTTTATTTCTAAACCGTACTAGAAGAAAAAGCCTAACTTGCGCAACATAGTAGAAAACTAGCATCTAACCGTGGTTGTTTAGCATTACAATCTACTGACGTTTAGAAATAAAAGGGATTGCTTCTTTGTATTTGGTCGTTTTGAAATACGCTCTTTCTTAACCCGACGAACTATCCTAACTTTGTAGTAACAAACTATCCTAAATCAGACACAAAAGGGCGCGCCTGAGTTAGGTTAAGTTCTGTTCGCTATCGGCATACGGTTGCATTTTTGTCAATAATAATTTGAATCAAGTTCGTTAAATTGAAAAATGTACAACCTTGGTGCGATTTACTAATGAAAGAAGTATGTAATTATTTGTTTACTCAATTAATTTAATTAACTTCAATGATTTGGAAGGTACTCCCATGAAAAAGCTGTATTCGTAATCGGAACGCAGTCGACTCCACTGTTGATATGGGAAATCCTCCAGTAACTACAACAAAGAATTTCAAGCTTATGTTGAAGAACGTCAGAATAAGAAGAAATATACGTATATGTCCTATTTTATTTTCCACTTGAAATAATAATAAAAAAATTATTATGTTTCGTGCACGCCAGCTGGCAGTGAAGCTTGCAAATTTCTGCCAATCCTGTTCGCGCTACACTTTGTAAGTTTCTCTCTTTGAGAGAGTAAGATACTTTATTCTCTAAATTTTGTTACCGGCTAATTCTTGCTGGCTTTTTCAAACGAACACAACTGTAGTTTTTTTGACAGCGCTGAGTTAGTATGTATTTACAAAGTTAGAATAGTTCATCGAGTTAAGATAGTCTTTCGCACATCGTTCAAGATAGGATTGATTGACGGTTATTGACCAGTTGAGATAAATCAGCCCGGGCTTGAATGTTGGACTTTCCAATTTAGCGTACGAAGTACCGTCGTTTCATTTGACATACATTTAAAATTTTTTTAAGCGATCAATATTTTTTCTCTTTTTTATCATCTGAGATCCCGTTACTGCTGTTAAAATATTTGGGCCGCAGTGTTCGACAAAGTACAGTTAGTATTTCTACTTCTTAATACTTCTAATAACTGAACTGATAAACCACGAAATAATTTTTTGCAATGTGTAATAAAATAGATCGTGTTGCTGCAGGTATAATTCAATATCACATTGAACTGTTTTCAGTCCCTTGTTTTCTTAATAAATAATCTAATAAAATGTTTGTCTTTACTTTCTTCTAGATCCCAAACTATGCGTTGGTTTACTAAATTCAAGCGAAGACGATGAAATGCAAATAACGGGTTATAAGCGATCGCGCCTGCGTATGCTGCTATGTTGGATTTGTATATGCCTTACCGGTGGCCTATTGCGGCTAATAATGCACTGGTGGCGGCATTGGTACTTAATTTCTACGCATGTCAAGTGCCCATTAGATATAGCTGAGAAAGTTTTAATACAAGAGAATTATCAAAACAAACATAAAATATATTATGTGAAGACTATACAGGAATTAAATGCCTCCGTACTAAAGTAAGTTTCTGAAGACAGGTTTGTATGTTCATGATAGTATTTTTAACCTTTTCCAGAGAAACTATGCAGCAGCGGGAACATTTGCTTCCATCGCTAACGGCCAAAGATGGAAGTGCTAGGAACAAGAATACGCTCTCAATGCAAACACAGCGAGATAATGTGGAAATAAATGAAAACAGTTTGCATATAAGTTTACATTTCTCCTCAGCACAATTCAAATGTACGTAAAATTTTAACCATGTAAACATTAAACTATATATTAAACCACCGGTCCTATGTAAAGTAAGAATCATGCATTTGTCTAACCTGGAAGTTGTTTACTGTGTCGATCGCAGGTCGTGTCACGGGCAACAGGAAAAAACAGCACATTTCCCACTATGAAAACCTTACTAGGGCTAGTCTTTTCTTCCCAGGTTCACCGCACCCAGAAGCATATGACCTAAGTAGTATACAACCAACGACCCCACGACGTTCCTTAACGTTACGTGGATCTACGAAGACCTGGACCCGGTGCTTACACTTTTGCTAACTGTTTGATCGACCTTCACTTCCAATTTGTGGTGTGCGTCTTGATGTTGTTATACCTACAGCTTTACGCCGGCTCCGAACTGCAAATGGATTCTATGAGAAACTTTTTCATGGTAGAAATACACCAGTAGGCTTGCCATTGCCTGTCGAGGGGCGACCACAGTTAGAAAATTTTTTTATTAATTAATTTACCGCCCTGATCAGAGATCGAATCAGGGTCCCACGGAGTGGTAGTACGCACCTCTAACTACTCAGCCACAGCGGCCGCCTACCTGCTTCCTCCTGCCTGCCCTGGTAACCTCTTTACTGGCGGCCTTTCAAACTTTTTTTCAATGTTTAATCTGCAAGACTATGGGCTCATGTCGCTTGTCGGAAGCACCTGGGTCAAAAACAACGAGACGTCTCCCACAGGGACTAAAACGGTGGTCGGCGGATTATCTGAGGGGTCGACATTCGTCAGTAATCTTCAGAGACAGAAACAGTAAACCAAGAAAAATTAAACAGGGGGTTCCAAGGGTGGTGTAGGATACACCACTATTATTTAATTATATTTCAAAGCTCGCTCAACCACCAGAGGTAGTCAGAATTGTCTCTTATGCTGACGATTGCTCGATAATGGCGTCTGGGAATGGAATTTATGACCTTTGCTCGAAAGTAAACGGTAACGCAACTGCATACAGACCTCATACCTTTGCAGAATAAACGACCAAACCAATGTATGGTATGCGGAGAGTCGCCATATGACTCACGGCACCTCTGCGCATACCCCCAAACTCCCAACTAACAAACGCCCCTGCCCCTATGAACAGACCCTGCAGAAGTCGTGCACTTCCTGGGCCTTCCCTTAGATGAAACAGATGTTGTTGTAGCTGCAGTCAAATTCCCCAAAGAGTTCTTGGGGAGTGATGCTGGAGTAACAGTCCTCGGTCAGATATATGCACATACATAAATCTGGGTCGTTCCGGTTATGTAGACCCGACTATCTAGGGAACCTTAATGGATGGGTCGACCAGAGCGGGGTTTAGTAGCCGCTACAACAACAAAAACGACGAGACGTTGGTGGGAACATACCAGGCAATTGGCCGGCCGGTTCTGAATTATGCTGCACCAGTTGTTCGCCAGGACTACAGACTTGCCAAAACGCCGCGCTCCGGACAACGACAGGATCGCTTCTGATGCGCCTGAACAACATTTGCATAGCAAGCCCCAAATGCTCTCAGTAAGAGACCATAACATCATGCTCATCCATTAGTTCCCTGTCGACATACCTAATGTTATTCCCGCTTGTGTGCATTAATTCTATTATTCATTCTCCGACCAATCTGCTTATACATTCTCCCAGTTATCTTGGGTTGGAGTTTCCTGCTACGTACAACATTTTTTTTATGGAGTAGGGAAAACCCGCTGTTTAAAACTGGTATTATACCCAAAATACCGAACAATGACAACCCTTTTAACTTGACTTACATATAAAGTATAACAAATATTAGTTTGAAAACACTAAAAACCATGATACAAAAAAGAAGGTAGTTTCAATAAACAACTTTTGACGGATAATACAATTTTTTGAAGTTTCATAAATTGTGAGTATCTTCAACGGCCTTGCCACTTTGATAATATAAAAACAATAAATCCGAGTATTTTCTTTCCCACATTTATACCAATTTAATAATATTTCAAATCAAATATCATTATCAGTGCTTGGTAATTTTTTTACTTACGTGGTTCGCACCTTTTTTTATTAAAAATATATAAAATGTGTAATTTCAAAGGAGACTTCATTGAAATTGTTATTTTTATTTTATAATAAAAATCACGAGAGCATTATGTTGTTATTTTTTCATTTTCTTATTTTGAATGCAATCTTGCGATTTAAAAATCAAATTCTAAAGAATGCTCTTTCCAAATAAATCTTCAAATCAAATCAAATAATCGCCAATTCCATGTGAATAAATTGTTCTCATTAACATGCAAAACAAAAACAAATTGGGAAAAATTATTTTTGCTTTGCTTTATAATTTTTGGGAATATTTGTTCACATGAAATTCGTGATTTGTGATGAAATTCGTGAAAATTTACTTTTTAAATTCTCTCAGATTTTGCAAAAAATTAGGCTTTGTGGTTAGCGTATCACCATTAGCTTCAACAAATTTCGAATTTAAAATTTCCAATGTATGCAAAAAACTTGAATTCGGCTTGCGCATAGCGCCCCTCCTATAAGCAATTAGCATACGTATAATTTTGATTCATCCGTTCTGAAGTCTACTTTCGTCGACCCCATTTTGGAGATTATGCATTAATTTTCAGATTCATCATATTCGACATCTTTGAGTAGACTGATGAAATCTTCTGCTTAAAAAAAAAAATATTACTGCTCGTGATCAGGTAGCATGAATGTAATGGAATGTCATAATTTTATTAAAAGTCAAATGGTTAACAACAACAACGAATGCCATTAAATGAAACTACCTCAAAAAAAAAAATTTACTGCTCGTGATCAGGTAGCATGAATTTAATGAAATGTCATAATTTTATTAAAAGTCAAATGGTTAACAACAACAACAAATGTCATTAAATGAAACTACCTTCTTTTTTGTATCATGATAAAAACTATCTGTGCTTAATTTTGTATTATGTGCTCCACAAATGTAGTATACTATAAATTATATTTTCCGTTTTATTACTTTGCAGATAGCAATAGTGTACGAGTTTTCAATTGTAAGCAATTGCGTTACGCCTGGGACAATCAAACTCAATCATTTAATAAAATAAAGGGACTTGATGAAAACGTTTCGAGTGCATATTTTCATCAGCAGAAGGGCTTACCAGCTCTGGAACAAATATCTCGCCGCTTAGCCTATGGACCAAACGAAATAACTATTCCTTATAAAGACCTAAAAACTCTACTTGTATTGGAAATGTTGAATCCTTTCTATGTTTTTCAAATATTTTCCGTATTATTATGGTTCACCTATGATTATTATTACTATGCCTGTGTAATACTGCTCATGTCTATGTTTGGGATAGGGATGTCAATTATTCAAACTAAAAAGGTTTGTAAATTGCTGGTTAAGTTAAGTGACTGTTTGACCAGTTTCGACTAGTTTTCTTTTGTTTATTTAAGGTTTATATTTTTTTTTTATAAAAGTCGTAATACATTCCATAGCAGCGCCACATAAATCCACATTTCAAACTCGGTACGAAAATTACGAAAATTCGACAAACTAACAATTACAGCCAAAAATTTTAAATTTGTAGGTGAGTAGTTTTATAGCCCATTAAGTTTCAGTTGGTTGCTGTGCAATTTTAAAAAAATTCTGAATAAAAAATTTTAAATTTTTGGTTGTAATTCAAGTTTGCTAAATTTTTCATAATTTTTGTACGAAGTTTCAAATGTGGATTTATGTGGTACTGGTTGTGTTATGTGCTAGACTTAAAAAAAATATTAAGAACAAATCAAAAAAGAAAAATAGCCAAAACTGGTCAAAAGGTCACTTAATCAGCTGACCACAACTGTGTATATTTTTACAACTTAAGGTTTTTCACTGTGAACATGTGTAAGAAATGCAGCGTGCCATCCTTTTTCGATTGTTCATTTCATCTACACCAAAAAACTCTCATTACGAAAAAATGAAATGCTAAGCATTTCGTAGTATGTAGCTCAAATTTTTCCACTTTCTTTAGAATCAGGATTCATTGCGTGAAACTGTGTTGAATACCGGCTCTGCTTTGGTTGTAACGGAAACTGGTCAAGTTTGCGAAACATCTACTCAATGTCTGGTTCCTGGCGACATTATTGAAATCCCTACAAACGGCTGTACGATGCAGTGCGATGCTGTACTCTTATCTGGAAACTGCATTCTGGATGAATCAATGCTTACAGGTATGTAAAGTTCGTTTTTTATTTCAAGATGTTAAGCATTATAACTATTACTTTAGGTGAAAGCGTTCCCGTAACAAAAACTCCCTTGCCAATGAAACGCGATTTAATATTTGATAAAAAGGAACATGCGCGCCATACACTTTTTTGTGGCACAAAGATTATACAGACGCGATATATTGGTTCTGAAAAGGTTTTAGCGATTGTAATTAATACTGGAAACATTACTGCCAAAGGTGGACTTATACGATCAATATTGTACCCACCACCAGTTGATTATAAATTTGAGCAAGATTCATACAAATTCATTGAATGTTTGGGTTTAATCGCATTGATTGGCTTTATTTACACATTAGTAACCAAGGTACGTATAATATATACATATAATAAAATTCTAAGAGACGGATGTTTATGCATTATAGATATTAAAGGAAAATTAATATGGGGGTTTGACTGTATGTTTGTACGCGAATCGAATGCAGTTTTCATTTCTAAAGGTCTAACTTAAAATATATGAGAAAAAAAGAATTAGTAATTGCAGTTTAAGTAAATTGGTAAGATAGAGTGAATATTGCAATATGGCTGGCGCCGGCAACTCCTAGTCCCTCCGACAATCAGCTCGGTTTGTCAGTCCTGAATATACCGTAACGTGACATCAGTCAAGTGCAGCTCCTGCCTTGGCTGGTGCCACTTTATGGAGTGCTCCGGACTCCGCGACACGCGTGATTGGCAGCACCCCCGTCTGCAACACATACAGCAGGGGGCGGCAGGCAACACAACTCACGAACACCCCGCATTACAATT
This sequence comes from Rhagoletis pomonella, assembly GCF_013731165.1. Taxonomy (NCBI): domain Eukaryota; kingdom Metazoa; phylum Arthropoda; class Insecta; order Diptera; family Tephritidae; genus Rhagoletis; species Rhagoletis pomonella. The sequence goes on from NW_023458563.1 coordinate 37,092,960, forward strand.
GGTCTGCCAAGGCACACATGCTACAATTCAACTGTAACGGACTTGAAGAGCAAGGTCAGGAGATAACCGTCTTCATGCGCCGGCATGGAATATTAATGGCTGCGATCCAAGAGACGAAGTTGCACAGCAGTTCAACTCTGTTGAATTGCACCGGATACAATGTGCATGTGGTGGCATAGCGTTCATAACGCACCAAACTGTGCAGTATCGTCTTATTGAAGCAGACATCGACCGCAGGAATACCGTCCCAGAATGTCGGTATTGCTATCAGGCGATGTTGAGCTCGAAATATTTAACGTATGTATTAGAGATGGGCAAAATACGTGATTTTCTACGTGAGACGTCGTGTCTGGCTTTTTCACGCGTGAGCATGAGTGTCTTTCAGTGAGAAATCACGTGCGTGACTGCATTTTTGTGTCCGTGAGTATGCGTGAGTCAATCACGTAATTTTCACATATGTATGTACAGCGGCGGTCAAAAATGGATGAATGGTGTCCAGTTTTTAATATTTACAATGTTTTTCAGCTATAATTTGTTTGATATTTTTTATAAAAATATGGTTCATGCTTTAACAAAAACTATATAAATCACTTTCTAACTTTATACAGATCTTTGAAAATTCCAACATTTTTTATCAAAATTTCGAGCTTCTTAACAATAAAATTCTAGTAAAGTGAGTGCAAGTTTGAGCGGCTATAAAATCGCATTGATTTTTAATAATTTTTTTTTGCTGACGGCTTTTGCACTTTTTTTCCATAAAACATGATGTTCTTGTGGAAGAATATGAATGGATAACCGCTTCAAAAAAGCTTGTAGGCTATTTTAAACATACCGAGGGTTAGGTTTGGTTAGGTTAAACGGGCAGCTCTGAAAAGAAGAGTTCACTCGGAGGCCGCAAAGGCCCATCGTGATGCCCATGGGGGTTACCCCAAGCCTATCCCTGCATGTCTTCGAATCATTTTGATTTTCTGGCGAATCCTAGCAGTCCTTCCAGAGGAGCTTTCCCCAAGATATCCAGATTCTCGAAGAAATGGTCCCCAAGAAACTTGAGGCGTTTTCCTCTAAGTGCTGGACACTCGCAAAGGAAGTGCTGGACGGATTCTAACTCCTCCTCATCCCTGCAGCTTCTACAGAAATCATTATGCGGGGCTCCGAACCTGGCGGCCATGTGGCCAATGGTCCAGTGTCCCGTTAGTATTCCTGTGAGAAGCCTGACATTTGACTTTGAAAGCCTTAATAGACTCCTTGTTCTTCGTTCATCGAGCCGTGGCCAGAGTGATCGCGATACCCTGCAGGTGTGAAGGTTTACCCACCTACTGTTGGTAGCTGCTCTAGTCAGTCTGTCGACTTCTGAAGACAGAAATCGCAAGAAGGTTTCACGATTTGGGTCGCTTCCCCGAGCCCCATCTCAGATTCCTTCCTAGCATATTCGTCCGCTTCCTCATTTCCTGGGACACCACAATGTCCCGGTACCCAGTAAAGATTGATTATGTGTTGCTGTAGAGTTTGTAGGGATCTTCGGCATTCTTTAACGCATAACGAGTTAGTCGTTGCCGACCCTAAGGCTTTGATAGCCACCTGACTGTCAACAACGAAGGCAAGTTTAGATGGAGCTAAGTCAATCATGCCCACCAACCTTGGCGCCATATGGATTGCATATATCTCATCCTGAAAAATACTGCAGTGGTCTGGGAGTATATACGACTCCCTCAGAGATAGCTTCTGAGACAAGACCCCAGACCCTGTTCCGATATCCATTTTGGAGCCGTCCGTGAAGATGGGTATTTCGTCATCGCTGAGAGCAATATTAAATTCCCAGTCACTTCTGTCAGGAAAATGGATATCGAAGTTTCGATTGAAGTCAATTTCCGTGACCTGATGGACACAGCGGCTGTATTCCACCCCCACTCTCCCGAGGATTGTGGCGTGACCTTTGCAAGTTGTTCGCAGCCTGTTAGCTAGTCGCTAAGTCACTCTCTAAACTTCGTGAAGGTTAGGTTGGGTTAAACGGGGAGCTCTGAAAAAGAGTTCACTCGGAGGCCGCAGAGGCCCATTGTGATGCCCAAGGGGGTTACCCGAAGCCTATCCCTACATGTCTTCGAACCATTTTGATTTTCTGGCGAATCCTAACAGTCCTTCCAGAGGAGCTTTCCTCAAGATAACCAGATTCTCGAAGAAGTGGTCCCCAAGATACTTGAGGCGTTTTCCTCGAAGTGCTGGACACTCGCAAAGGAAGTGCTGGACAGATTCTAACTCCTCCTCATCCCTGCAGCTTCTACAGATATCATTATGC
>NW_023458563.1:37095262-37120620 GCF_013731165.1 Rhagoletis pomonella
GATACCCTGCAGGTGTGAAGGTTTACCCACCTACTGTTGGTAGCTGCCCTGGTCAGTCTGTCGACTTCTGAAGACAGAAATCGCAAGAAGGTTTCACGATTTGGGTCGCTTCCCCGAGCCCCATCTCAGATTCCTTCCAAGCATATTCGTCCGCTTCCTCATTTCCTGGGACACCACAATGTCCCGGTACCCAGTAAAGATTGATTATGTGTTGCTGTAGAGCTTGTAGGGATCTTCGGCATTCTTTAACGCATAACGATTTCGTCGTTGCCGACCCTAAGGCTTTGATAGCCGCCTGACTGTCAACAACGAAGGTAAGTTTAGATGGAGCTAAGTCAATCATGCCCACCAACCTTGGCGCCATATGGATTGCATATATCTCATCCTGAAAAATACTGCAGTGGTCTGGGAGTCTATACGACTCCCTCAGAGATAGCTTCTGAGACAAGACCCCAGACCCTGTTCCGATATCCATTTTGGAGCCGTCCGTGAAGATGGGTATTTCGTCATCGCTGAGAGCAATATTAAATTCCCAGTCACTTCTGTCAGGAAAATGGATATCGAAGTTTGTGGCGTGACCTTTGCAAGTTTTTCGCAGCCTGTTAGACGCTCTGAGTCGTAGAGCGCTTTTAGCTGCGATACTTTTAACATATAGGTCTATAGGTTGAATATCAACTAGGGTCTCTAGAGATGCCTGGGGCGTTGAATAAATCGCCCCCGTTATGCATAAGCACGCTTGTCGTTGCACCTTTTGCAAGTTGAGTAGATGGAATTTGGTGTCAACCGCCTGCCACCATACCAGCGCGCCATAGGTGAGGATAGGTCTACCTACCGCCGTATAAATCCAACGTATTATCTGCGGTCGCAGACCGCAGTCTTTTCCAATAGTGGCTTTGCAGGAGTAGAGCGCGTTGAGCGCCTTCTTGCTCCGCTCTTCGGTGTTCCTTTTCCAGGAAAGCTTAGAGTCGAGAATAACCCCCAAAAACTTTGCTTCTTTTGACAATTTGAGATTTGCTCCATTGAGGGACGGAGGTCGGAAATTGTCTATTTTATATCGCTTGGTGAAGAGAACAAGTTCGGTTTTAGTGGGATTGACCCCTAGGCCGTTTCTTTCTGCCACCCTGACAGATCGTTAATTGTAGAATCTCGCTGACCGTGGAGAGGAATTTTCCCACGACCAGAATGACTAAGTCATCCGCATAAGCAACGACCTTAGCGGCTTTCGATGTACGAAGCAGGAATTCGTTTAGCACGAGGTTCCGCAGTAGGGGGGATATCACCCCCCCTTGAGGTGTGCCCCGTGTTGCTGTTTTCCTTACTTCTGATGTTCCCAAGGAGCCATTGATGTTTCTGGTGCTCAACATATTGTCGATCCAGAGAGTGATCAATGGGTCCAGTCCTACAGCCACCATGGAGCAGTGTATGGATGCCAAATTAACATTGTTAAAGGCGCCCTCCTCGTCCAGGAAGCCTGCCAGCGCATATTCCTTGTGATTCAGTGCTTGTTCTATACTCCCAACAACCTCGTACAGGGCTGTTTCAACCGACCTACCTTAACGGTAGGCACGCTGAGCCTCGCTGAAGTTCCCAGGAGTAAGGCGTTGCGTGATCTGCAGACTCAGAAGCCTCTCCATTATTTTGAGGAGAAATTATGAGAGGCTGATGGACCCAAAATCTTTTGCAGTGCTGTGGCCCGCTTTTCCTGCTTTGGGAATGAAGACTTACCTCCCTCCATGACTTTGGGATATAGCCTAGGAGGAGACTCGCCCTATAGATTGTCGTTAGCCAGGGGGTTACCGATCCCGGAGATTTGTAGGGTTGGAAGCATCTGATAGCCCAAGTTACTTTGTCTGTAGTGATGATTTCGTCCACTGGACTGCTTTGCCTGTGGGTACTAGGGTGTTCTGTCACAGAAGTTCCTGTGTCCCCTGCGTCACCGCAGCCAGGAAAGTGGACGTCCATAAGGTGTTCCAGTGTTTCAAGGCTGCTTTCGGTGTGCCTTCCTCCTGGCTTTTTAAGAAAACCGGGAGGAGCCGGGTTTTTCGAGAGGCTCCTTCTTAGTCGCGCGGCATCAGTAGTCGTTTCGAGGTCCTCGCAAAATTAGGACTACGAAACCTTCTTTGCTTTCTTTATCTCTTTCTCGAACGCATTGACGATATTCGTCCCAGTCCTCCGCGTTCTTAGTGAACTTCGCTTTATTGAAAGCTTTCCTAGCTCCTATCCTGAGCCGCCTTCCACCACCTTGGGTGTCGCTTAGAAGGTTTGCTCTCTGGACAGGTTGTTATGTAACATTCGTCGAGAGACTTCGTTAGACAGAGGACCGCTCCCTCCGGTTGGTCCGCTGAAATTCGCTCCACCGTGTACGGTGGACTCGCTCCAGACACCAACTGGCTGAATTTGTTCCAATTTGTCCTACGAGGATTTCGATAACGTTTTAGTGTCGGTCTGCTTAGGTTAATGGAGAATACGATGCGACAATGATCAGAAAAATACCATTTTGTCGAGACGTGCCAGCCGTCAACCCTAACATTGTTCGAGTTAGTTACCAGAGTTATATCTATAACCTCCTCCCTTATTCTATTGTAGAAAGTGGGGTGAGTACCCTTGTTACAGATAGTAAGTTTTTTGGATAATAAGTAACTTAAGAGTGACTCACCTCTATCGTTGATGTTCGAGCTGTTCCACGCCGTGTTGTGAGCGTTGGCGTCACAGCCAGCCACCATATTTATCCTTCGTTGCTCCGCCCAAGCGGTGAGTTTCCTGAAGGATATTGACGGGGGATCGGGTACATCGTATGGCATGTATAAAGATGCGAGGATGAGGTCGGGTGCTTCCCTCTGCTCCAACATTGCCACTGTCATGTCCGAATCGCTAAATTGGGGAAGAAAGAGAATATTAGTGCTTTTCTTAACCAGAATACAGCTTCTAATTTTACCTTCGGTCTGTGGGGTGAGAAGTAGAAAGTCGCTAGTGGACAGACCTGTGACCCTCCCCGCCACTAGCAAGGGTTCTTGTATTAGGGCCACGTCCACATCTTCCTCACCCATGAAGAGCAGAAGATCCTCCGATGCACCACCTTTAGGCTTTTGGATTCTCTTTCAGCATCGGGGATGATCACCCTAAGGTGACCGATGCATACCTTATTTGGCCGGCTTTGCGACGGAGGATCTACAAGGATTCTGGACCGATCTTGATCCAAAGGTCCTTGCCGTTACGCTTGTTGCGAGCGCGGGCGACTTTAACGCGCACAACGATCTTTGGCATTCAAGTCTGTCGAATTATCGTAGTAGAACACACTTTTCTGAGTAGATAGATGATTCAACATTCTGCACAATGAACGACGACGCACCCACCATATAAACGGCATATCATGGTGACCTATGCTGACTTTAGCATCAGACCATCCGCTTCCGCGGATTACCGGACCTACGTCCACTTTTCCAAAGCTGACTGGAAAGGCTTCGCGGATGTTACTGAAAGCGCCTTCACTGCCCTACCCGCACCAACCGACGTCAACGTAGGTTAGCGTAAATTCCGAAGGGTTGTCACTGCTGCTTCAGCCCGCTTCGTTCCAGTGGAATGTATTTCGAACCCCCGTCCGGATTTTCCTGCTGAAGTGGCTGTCCTAGCCGATGAGCGTGACAACATTTGTCAGGCTGATCCCAGAAATCCCCTTATCAGGGATCTCAACGCGGAGATTCGGCAACTTGTGAACGTTCATAAGCGGAAGAAATGGGAAGAGCATCTGAAGACCGGCAACAACGCCTTCGACGAAGCGTGACGACAGAGTTAAAATAGACTTTGGTGACCACGCTTCGTCGGACCCTATGCGATGCGCGATCTATTTTACCCGGTCCTTCGGCGGATAAAGCTTAACGTCGAGTGAGCAGAAGGCTGCACAAACTGCCAACATCTAGTGCGCCTCTTGTTTTCACCAGCGGTGGGATAAGGGTAGCCATCGGGAAGGCGAAAACCCCAAAGCCATTGGACCCGACAGAAATTGCATGTTGATGATGAAAAATTTGGGTCCCGCGGGAGTAGATTATGTAACCAAGGTCCTCCTGTCAATGGCCACTCTCATCATTCCAGACATCTGGAAAATTGGGAGAGTGGTCCCACCGCTTGAACCGGAGAAACCGTCCAACAAAGGAGGGTCCTATCGCTCGATAACTCTCCTTTCCTCGGTAGCGAAGACACTTGAGGGCCTTCTACTGCCGCACTATACGCACCACCTGATCCCAGCGAGGCATCAGCATGGGTTCCGTAAAGTGCACAGCACAACAACAGCACTTAACGCCATAAATACCCAGATTACTCGTGGCTTAAACCGAAACCGCCCCTGTGAGAGAACCATACTAGTAGCGCTGGACTTGTCTAAGGTGTTCGACACTCAGCCATTCAACGCTACTAGAAGACATATAGGCCTCTCTTCCACATGTACTCAAACGGTGGTCGGCGATTTATCTGAGTGGTCGTTTCTCTTTTCTTCACTGCACGGAGCCTAACCCTCTCCCCTATAAGATCCTTAGCCACACTGTTTACCACCTGGACGAAGGAGGTCAGACTACAATTGGGAATTCATGTCGATGACAAACTAATTCCGACAGTGAACAACCCGAAGATCCTCGGAGTAACCTTCGACAGTCTGCTCTCCTTCTCGGCGCAAACAACCGCAAATGTCAACAAAGTACAAAGCCGCAACAAGGTCTTCAAGTCGCTAGCCGGCAGCACCTGGGGCAAAGATTGGCTGGCCGGTTCTTAACTATGTAGCGCCCGTGTAGTCGCCAGGCACTAGTAGGACGCAGTGGATAAAGCTGCAGACTTGCCAAAACACGGCACTCAGGACAGTGACAGGATGCCTTTTGATGTCGCCGCAACATCACCTGCAGGACGAGGCCTATATGCTTCCAGGTAAGGAGCATACAACAATGCTCTGCAAACAGTTTCTAGTTGGCAGCCACAGACGTGGTCACCCAAACAGACAACTGCTTGCAGAAGAGCCCTCACCCAGGCACGTCAGGAGGCATCTCTACGAACTGACGGACGAAGTCCAGAGGTTCACCAAGCATCCTCTGGGCCCGTCAGCTTATCGACAGGCCTTCAACGGCATTCACAGAGAGGCAGTCTCGATTTATGTAGACTCTCGACCTGTGAATGCCGTTCTGGGTACACAACCACCAGACGTGGACGAGACAGAACTTCGTCTGCCCCGGGAGACTCTGACCACAATAGCCCTACTGCGCTCTGATTACTGCAGCAGGCTGAACTCATACCTGAGCAGAATAAACGAAGATGTTCTAAACGAATGCCCGGCATGCGGAGAGACGCCCCATGCCTCACAGCATATCTTCGCATGTCCACTGAACCCCAGCGGCTACAACTACAACGCCGGGTATTTGTTATTTTTATTTTTAAGAAATATAGGGCTATTGTATTGGGGACTGTAAATGAAAGAAATTTTGGGATTTTGAAATAAAATGGACACAGTAAACAAATGATTTTTGTACCGGTTTTCGCTGATATCATTAAAATCCTCCCGCACTGTAAAAAAACATATCCTTACTAATATTATAAATCCGAAAGTGAGTTTGTTTGTTTATTACGCTTTCACGCTTTAACTACTCAACCGATCACCATGAAATTTTCTGCACTGGTGCCATTAATCCCAACTTAAAATATAAGATAGATTTAATATCGATTAGACGAAGGGGCGTAGCACCTCCCACACGAACGGAATTTTTCATACTGCATATCTTAGGAAATATTTGTGATAGAGTACTGGAACTTGGTATGGAGATATATAAAATCAATTCCATGCTCATGGAGGAGGCCCGCCACCGGTTTAAAAAATCAAATTCAAATTAAGTTAAGAGAATTACTTATTTTAAAATTATATTAAAAAATTGATGCCAAGAGGCTTAAAAAAGAAATTTTTTCGGAAAGGGTTGCCACAAATATAAATTAATTATTCGCAACCGGACTGAAAAATTAAAATATGGGTGTCAAACGAAAGATTGTTTAGAAACCTCCAGATTGAACATTTAGAATATTACTGAGGTGTTTCACAATTTGAATGAATCACTACAATATGGGTAGCAATCGAAAGGCTTTTGATAAGGGTTTTAGTTCTTAACTAGGTGTAGGAGGGTTTCCACCTGTCTGAATAATCATATCCTACTTTAATTAAAGGAATTAGGTGATAAGAATATGTATCGCAATATGAGTGTCAGACGAAAAGGGTTTAATAGGGTTATAGTTGGAAAATATTTTGAAGAGGGTTGCCACCTGTTTTAAGAGTCGAATTTAATTTAATTATACTCAAGATAAAGTGTCAAATGTAGGAGTTTGTACGTATAGAATTTTCTGGGATATTTGAAGGGGGTTGTCACCTGTTTTAAAACTACATTCAAATACAATTACATATATTATAAATTAAATGAAATATTACAATATATGTAGGTATTAAACAAAAGATCATTGAAAAGGCTTTGTTTTCAAGCTATATATGTATTGCAGGGTTTCCATATGTTTGAATACTCAAATTCAACTTGAATTTAAGGAACTAGGTAATTTGAATACATACATATCGTCACCCAAGGATGAAAAGATGCCAAGACAAATAATCGATGTAGTTACGTATTACCTGCCATTCTGCATCAAAAACAAAATTTCGAAAAAATTGAACTTGGCTCCTTTTCACCTTTAGGTAGCGATATGTATCAATCACAATATGAGTGTCATACGAAAGAGGTTTAAAAAGGTTGCCAACTGTTTAAACAGTTAAGTTCAAACTATTCAATAATTTCAATGAATTATTACGATATGGTTGAAAGCACATCATTTCTAAACTACATGTAAGGAAGAAAAAGTATCACAAGAGAGAGGTTTAAGAAAGTTTTAGTTTGTAAATATTTTATAAAAATATGTTATAAAAATTTAAAATCTCCTGTTTTTGGCATAGGCTAAGTATGTTCAGTTTTATTGAAATAAATGACACTATGTAGCACGTAGAAATTTCATACACTCAGCGAAGCGGGTGAGGGCGATCTAGTAAATTATAAAAACTTTACTTTTTTATTTAAAGCAAGGAATATCGGTTACTTTTTTAAGGAAAAAACTTCACACAAAGCTTGCCTGATATTTTTCCAACTGATATTTACGGGTCGTTTTGCTTTTTATTTTTTAATCATTGATTTGAAAATTACATTTTCATAATCTTTCGCTATTTTAAGACTTCCAAGATTTTCTGTGGACGTTTCGGGAACGAGCGAAGATATTCTCCATGCATTACTTTTGGAAAACTTTTAGGTACCAAGATTTTCACGAGCTTTTCTTAAATTCTTCGTAATTTTCATGGAATATCTCGTCTTTTTCTGAGTTTGTTCAAGACTTCGGGGATTCTTCGCGATTTATTTTCCGGGATCTTTAGGGCTTTTTTAAATATCTGCCGATATCTGCCGTTTACAATGCCGGCAAACATCTTATAAAAATATAAGGTGGATACCAGAAACAGCACGTTCTACATCCATATATATATTGTTCATGTTTCCTGTTTTAGTAACACATTAGTTCTTGCAGATAATGCGCGGCGTCGAGCCAGTAAAAATTGTTGTTGAATCTCTGGACTTGATTACAATTGTTGTGCCACCTGCGCTGCCAGCTGCTATGACTGTCGGTCGCTTTTATGCACAAAAACGTCTTCAGAAGAAAAACATCTATTGCATATCGCCGCGTTCCATAAACGTTGCTGGTAGTGTTGACTGCTGCTGTTTTGACAAGGTGCTTGTTGTGTGTACTTGACTGCTGAAATTCTTGTAAAAACTAATGATATATTTGTTTACTTTTCCCTTAGACTGGTACGTTAACTGAAGAGGGGTTGGACATGTGGGGTGTCGTGCCAAAAACAGTAACAAACGAGTTTCAAATGCCTATCAAACAAATCGAACGCTTACCGTATGATAATTTTCTATTTGGTATGGTAACCTGCCATTCTATAACCATTATGAATGGCAAGCTGATTGGCGATCCATTGGATCTTAAAATGTTCGAATCGACCGGCTGGACTCTAGAAGACCAGAAAAATATACCAGATAGTCAAAAATATGGTTTAATTCATCCCACAATTGTACGGCAACCAAAAAGAGGTGATTTACAACTAAAAAAACAAAAAAGTATTTTAAGCTGAGCTTTTTTTGGTTTGAATAATAATAGATGGTGTGGAATATACTGCCGATGTCTCAGTTCAGCGTCAATCTTCCTTCGACGATTTATTGGCTGATGTCGGGCTGCTCAACGGTGAAGCGAACAATGATCATGGCTTAGTTCGAGAATTTCCCTTTACTTCTAATTTACAACGAATGTCTGTTATAACTCGCCGACTTAGTGGAAGCAATTTTAATGTTTATTGTAAAGGTTCTCCTGAGATGTTGCAGCAACTTTGTCAACCAAGTAGCTTGCCGGAAAACTATTCTCAGCAATTGGCCTATTTCGCAAAGCGAGGATATCGTATCATTGCAATAGCTTATAAACCACTTAGTCGCAAAATGAGTTATATTAAAGCACAACGCTTGTCACGTGAAAGTGTCGAATGCGAACTTGAGTTCCTTGGCTTCGTTGTATTGGAAAACCGCCTAAAACCTGACACAAGTGAAGTGATAAGATCACTTACTGCAGCAAATATTCGTACGGTTATGATTACTGGAGATAATATTTTGACTGCAATAAGCGTGGCGCGCGACTGTGGTATAGTGTCCCCGCAGCAGGCAGTCGTGACCGTCAACGTTAAGCATCTACCAGAAAATGAGAAACATACTTATGAACTTTATTATACGCTTGAACTGGGTGGTTGTGAGGATTCGTTAACTAATGGTACGGAAATTGTATCATTGGAATCCTCAGTCAACAATTCCGCCGATTATTGCGATGCTGGTGGCGATTACCAAAGATATAATGGAGATATTTCTTCTCTATGCAGCGTTTCAATTACATTACCAAATAGCAACAGCCTAGCAAGTGTTGAGACATGTGATACGTGGACACATCATGATCCGGAAGTAGGCTTACCTGTCTCGGGTAAAGAAAAGGCAGATCACCATCAGTTGATGTCCTGTGATGCGAATACAAGTTGGCGGAAGAATTACAGATTCGCCATGGTTGGTAGAACTTGGCAGATCTTGCGAGAAAACTTTCCTAAAGAACTTAAAAACTTTGTGACACGTGGTGCTATATTTGCGCGCATGTCTCCGGAACAAAAGCAAGCTTTAATTATGGAGCTTCAGCAGCTTGACTACTGTGTTGCAATGTGTGGAGATGGTGCTAATGACTGTGGTGCTTTAAAGGTTGCGCATACCGGTATTTCGCTGAGTGAAACTGAATCTGCCATTGCATCTCCATTCACCTCTCGTAGCGCGACAATTGCGTGCGTGCCAAATGTGATAAAAGAAGGTAGAGCGGCGCTAGTTACTTCATTCGGTGTATTTAAGTACATGGCTGCGTATTCCATGGTGCAGTTTATATCAGTAATGATTTTGTATTCTATTGACTCCAACCTTACGGATAAACAGTATTTGTACATTGATTTGGGTTTGATATCGGTCTTCGCATTTTTTTTCGGCAAAACAGAATCATATGATGGACCGTTGGCTAAACTAGTACCACTAAGTTCGCTTATATCGCTTGCACCTCTAGCTTCAATTGTACTGCATTTACTTGTTGTAATCGGATTTCAAACTGCCGGTAAGTTTGTAAAAACCAAAGCCTTATGTTAGATTATTGAAAACTCAGTTAATGATAGTGGCGAATTAGAAAAAAACCGTGCGCATTTTCTTATACGTACGTGCGTTTTCCTCACAAAAAAATATCTAGTGATCGCGATTACCCGATTTCTGAGCGGAAGCCAACATTTCTATCAGTGAGGGAAATATGCAAAAAAGTACGCAGATGTTTTCCATGCAAGTAGTTGCTAGTTTTACAATTTTTTTTGTTAAATTTTGGCAGCTTTAATTATGGGTAATTCCGTGTCATAACGACCAATGATTGGACTAGACCCCTTTCGATTTGGATGAAATTTGGTCAAAAGGTTTCTTTCAACCTATAATAAAGTTCCATCAACAGCAAAAAAATTAAAAAAAATATTTGCAAAAGTTATGCGAAATTCAAATTATCCCTATTTTTCCAGTTTTTCAAGTAAATTTTTTTAATATCTCACAAACTATTATAGCTACAAAAATCATCTTGGACTCGTTTTAAAGAGGATACTTGGGGCTACAAAACTATATATATTAAAAAAATTCGAAAAATCAAAAATTGCAAAATTGCAAAATTTTGAAAAATTGAATAAATCAAAAACTAATATTTTTTTTTGCTAAATTTTTTTTGCATGATACCTCTGCATGTTCTTAAAAGATCCTAAAATTTTCACGGAGGTGTTGTTTGTAAGATATTGATTTTTGAGTTTTGGAAAAAAAAAATTTAAATCTATTAATAAAATATCAAATTATTTCTCAATTTTACTATTTAGGGCAATAAGTCTTAAGTGTAAGGCGAGTAGGACAACAAATTACATTAGTATAGTTGCTTTTTTATTATGATGAATTTCATATCATTTCTCATATAAGACGTTTTTTCCCCCCTCCTTTTCCTGACATTGGTGCCCCATTCCTTCGTTTTTATCTGAAAAAAGTTAAAATGATTTTAATACTGAAAGTAAAATTGAATGGGGATCAAATATTAATAGTCAAAATATCAATTTTTACCTCGTTATAATGCCTGGTTCCTCCACAAACTCGTTGATGTTCATATCTTTTATTTGGAAATCCTATCCTTCGCTAAATGCGGATAAAATTTTAATTCTTATACATTTATTTGAAGTAGGAACAGCGGCATGACAACGACGTATCCCTTGTATTGGTAAAGCATATTTGAACCGGTTGCTCAGTTTTTTTTCAGTAAGTTGAATCTGTTCATCTGACACAAAATGAATATCAATTCCTAGAATATTTGCTTTCGCCCATCTAAATAATTGATCGGGTGTCTGAATTTGTTGTTCAGATGTGAGATGTAGATTGGCTCGGCTAGCTAATCTTTTAACTGTCCCATCTAAACCACCTTGGACTTTTCCTTTGGCAAGTTGCAAAAAAATGCCATTCAGCTTTTATATGAAAATCTTTTGAGTGGCATAGCAAATTTGCTATATTATACCGATTTTTATATTGAGCTGTTGCACCATCAGAAAAATTAATTATTTTTGATACTCTGGGAATTTTGTTTCTAAGAAATGACGTTAGTGTCACTTGGAAACTGTAAACTGCAGTAATATTATGAGTTAAGTTATCTGAAATTATTACTAAGCTAAGAGGCACGATATTACTTCCACTCTCATCAATCGATCTGTAATAGCAAGCGAATAGATGAACTGTGGCTTGTCTATTATTCCAATATGCTCCTTGAACACTATTTTGGAGTAAAAATGAAAAATTTTCAGAGAAATCGGCAGCAACAAGTACTTCTCCAATCTCTAGATTATTTTTTAAAGTTCGAAAATATTCGGCTTGTTGTTTAGCTACAAAATCGTGTTGACGTAATTTTGGAATATATTCAAAAAAAAAATCGTCAGCTGATTTTAGAATCGTCTCCAGGGTGCATCGATCTACTTGAGTCCATTGATTGGATATAATACCATCAACAAAGTTATCCACGAAAAGATTTTCTAGGATATTTTTCACTTCTTATTCATTTGTTTTCCAATTTTTTACCAAAAAATACTTATTGCCCTAAATAGTAAAATTGAGAAATAATTTGATAATATTTTATTAATAGATTGTGATTTATTTTTTTTTCCTCCGTGACAATTTTATGATCTTCTAAGAACATGCAGAGGTATCAAGCAAAAAAATTGAGGAAAAAAAATATTAGTTTTTGATTTATTCAATTTTGAAAGTTTTGCATTTTGCAATTTTTTGGTATTTCAAATTTTTTTTTAAATATATATTGTTTTGTAAACCCCAAGTATCCTCTTTAAAACGAGTCCAAGATGATTTTTGTAGCTATAATAGTTTTTGAGATATTACAAAAATTAACTTGAAAAACTGGAAAAATAGTGAAATTTTGAATTTCGCATAACTTTTGCAAATATTTGTTTTAATTTTTTCGCTGTTGATGGAACTTCATTATAGGTTGAAAGAAAACTATTGACCAAATTTCATCCAAATCGAAAGGGGTCGAGTCCAACCATTGGTCCTTTTGACACGGAATTACCCTTATGCTAATCCAACGGCAAATTGTTTAGAGTAAAAATTTACAGAGTAAAAACTTTCAGCTTTCTCTCAATATTTTCTCTATTTTGCAAGTTTCTTTTTACTACAATCGTTACGAACTATTATAAGCTCGCATACCCATACAGAGCTATACTTACTGCCTGCAAAACCAGATCATGGCTGGAATCGTAACAGTCGTGAAGGAGCAAGTCGTCACGTTAAAATTGATATTCGGATTATAACTGTTGGGGACGTACCACAGTGGTTCGGATAGCAAATCTAGCTGGACGAAACTGTTTAAACAAATACTCTTTGATGGATTTTTACACCACTTCTTATCTAGGGGACCTTTGGGTCGCTAAATACGAATCTGAAGTCACTTATCAAAAATTCGAAATGGCGGATCCAATATGGCGGACGAAAAATTTAAAAAAATCGGTAGAGTTCTATGAAACTGGGTGCCTGGAGATTTTCTGGGTCGCTGATTATGAATCTGAAGTCATTTACCAAAAATTCAAAATGAAAGAATATCGCGGACGAAAAATTTATAGAATCGGTAATTTCTTTGAAACTGGGTATCTGTGGGTTTTCTGGGTCGCTGATTACCGAGTATAAAGACATCTACTTAAAATTCAAAATGGCATATCCAACGTGGCAAACGAAATTAAAAAAAAAAAAATTGGTAAGATTTCTATGAAACTGGGTATCTGGGGGTTTTCTGGTTCGTTAAATACGAAGCTAAAGTCATTTACTTAGAATTCAAAATTACAGATCAAAGATGGCAAACGAAACATTAAAAAAATCTTAAGCCTTCATATATGAAAATTTTTTGGTCAGAGATTATACTTATAACGATTACAAATTTGTTAAAAGTTTAATAGAAAACTAGTTTTCTAAATATTGTTTATGATTGTATACTTCGCTTTTTAGTTTGATTTTTATTTTCAGTTCACAATAACAATGACTTAGTACTTTTTAAAATTATTTAATAGAACAGCCAGTTCTCTTCTAAAAAGTTTTTAATATTTATTTGATTATTATTTAATCTTAATTATTTTTTCATAAAAATGTAGTTTGTTCTTTAACAAAAACCGTGTTCATCCAAGTTTCAAACTTTCAAACTTTGTGCAATATTTGAAAAAAACCAACAACTTTTCGTAAAAATTCCGATTGTTTTAATTAGGTTCCTTAGAAAGGTATTGAGTACGCAGTTTTGTTGTTTCCGTTCAATTTTTTTTTTAGTTTATAAAGTGCAAGTTTGAAGTACCTAGGGCTTATCGTTGATTTTTGGCTATTTTTTTGTTGAAGGTGTTGCTCATATTCTCCATATATACATATATGTACATATTAAACTCCTGCGCAATTCCATTTAAACGGCCTAACAAGACATCCGATCGCCGCAAATACTTTCCCTCCTTTACTCTCAGCGTTCGGGTCAAGTATGAGTAAGCATAAATCAGTTTCTGCAAGCGTACGTAAACTACCGATCAACAGCAAGACGCGCAGAGTATTTACTTTGCCTTCCGCAACTACTGCGAGTAAAAGGTATTTGACAGTAGAGTACTCTACTGGTAGTACTTCAGTATTTTCGAAGAAAACATACATTTGTGGTATCTGAATAAAACTAAGGACAGGAATGTAGTAGAGCGATGAAGAGAGCGACGAGCAAAACGTACTTTCAACTAAAATGCTGATATACTTACCTAAGTACATATGTATGTATGTGCATAGATACGTATGTGCATAGATTCATATATAAGTGTCCGCATATATTTTTTCTCGTCACTTGCTCTGTCGCTTCACTGCAGCAAAACAAAGTTGTGGGGAAAACCCTGACGGTATGCGTACAATTGAAACCATGGGTTTGAAGATAGCGCAAATTGATGTGAAAATTTCAATTTCATATTAAATATATTTATGTATGCATTTACATATGTAAAAATGTAGTTTCGATTTAAAAAAATCGGATAAAGTTTTTCTTTCGCCATTCATACACCCCCAATTTTAGTATTTATTAAAAAAAACTCAATGAAATTCAAAAACTATCTCTTGCATTTGGTTTTACTCAATACCGATTTGAGCTGTCGCACAGTGTTATCAAAAAAAAGCTATCAATGGGTAGGTTCAGAAGACGCAACAGTTGAGCGCAACCGTTGCTAAAAAAACAAATCAGTGATCGTTATGCGTCTTCTGAACGACTTCATACATTAGCTGTCAAATTTAACTCTCAAAGGTACACACCAACATGTTTTCTCAAATGATCAGAAAAATATTACGATCATCTAACACGCAACTATTCAGTTGATCAAAAGTACGCAACAACGCGTTCAGAAGGTACAATCGCACCATTTACTGAGCTGTTGCGCCTTCTGAACGTGCCCAATGAAAATTCGTTTCTCTTGAAATCAAGTTATGTGGCTGCGTATGTATGTACATATGTACATATTTCGAAATTTTTTTATTTGTAAAGGCTCTCAAGAAAAACTAAAAATTCATATAAAATTACGCACAATAAATGGAAAATAAATTTGCTACTATAAAAAGTTTCTTAATTCAGTATGCAGCTCTTAAGAAAAAAATGCTCGTACATCTCGTCGCTACCATGTCCAACTATCGAATGTGAAAATCGGCACTTTTCAAAATTTTGATTTGCCACTAATAATTTTATTTCGTATAGCAGCATTGCTCAAGTTGTTGTTTTTGACAACTTATTTGTTGGTTAATGACTGCAAATAGTTTTATAGAAAATTAGAAACGAGAAATAATACTTTCATAAAAATAGAAGTACATACATAGATTTAAAAAGCTGCTTGAATACAAAAGTTTTATGAAAATGTCACATTAAACAACTGTCTAAATCTACGTTATTTTTTATAAATAAGGTCGTAAACATTTCCTTAAATCGTCAATTTCAATATTCTATTTTTACTCTTTCAATTTCACTGGCCAGCGCCGCAAACGATATCAACTAGTAGGCTAACAACCAGAATTGAAATTTAAAACGCAAGTACTTACAGTACTACAAGTATACAGAGAGTAGATTTGCTACTCCCTTTTGGCAGCAGCAAATATCTCGTACGCGATGAGAGAAAGTAGAGTACCTCCTTTGGTGGAGTAATCAGGGTTGCCACTGACGAAAAAAAATATTTACCATCCACTTGAAAAAAATCTACCAAATCTGGGAAATATCTACCAATAACTTTTTTATAATTATTTTAATAAAAACTACTTTTTATTTAACTAGTTATACGGTATTTGAGTCATATTATTGTCATATTCTGAGTTTCTTTCACCCAAAAGCGGAAGTGATGAAAATCAAGGCAACAATGAAACTTCATAATTTGAAAAACTTCAACTCGAGTTATTATAGACAAATACAGTGACTCAAAAAAATTATTTTTTTTAATATTCGCAATATTTTTCGAGTAAAAGTTCTTTATTGCTTTAACTAAATCCACAAAAATTGAGGATCAAACCATATACAACATATAGAAAAATTCCAAAATTTTTCGTCTAAATTTCGAATTTTTTACTCTGAATTTTTAGAATAATTTAAGGTATGGAGTTTTAAAACAAATACTATTTGAGTATAGACAACAATGTGCTGCTTAAAATTCCCGTTGATTTTATTTTTTGATAAAAAATGGCGTTGATTTAATTTTTTTTGCGAACAATCATAGTGCGTAATTACATACCAGTAAATTTTTTTATATTTAAATAATCATTTAAAATATTTAGGCAGTCAAAAGCTCCTCCGGATTCCAGTAAAATTAGTTTTGAATGGAGCGCGATATGTTCGCCTTATATCGATATACATTAATACGTATGTAATTATATAAAAGGTATGCAAAGAAATTTATAATATATTTAAAGATAACTACGAAAAATAAAACGGGAACGGAAAGTTAATCAAAAATCTACCAAAATGAGAAAAAATGTACCTTTTTACCAACCCAAATTTTTTCTACCAATTTTGGTAACAATTTACCAAAGTGGCAACCCTGGGAGTAATAGCAAGTACGTCAAGTATTTACTCTCCCAACGCCAAGTAGTGTATGTATGCGGAAAAAGAGTAACAATCAGCCCTATTCTGCATTTCGATTACGTTCCCGCATTCCGCTCCGCTGGAATCGAACTTAGGTATTCTGCATTACGATCGAAACGAAAGGAGAAGAGGAAGAGAGAAAACATCTTTCGAAATCAGCTGTTTGCCTAGGAATGTGTGAAATCGAAACAAAACAAAGAAATATTTGCCACCAAACTATAGCAGCATATGAAGTTAAAGTTTGTAAATATTTTAAAATAACTAATATCACTGTAATTTAACTGGCATCACTGCAATTTAAAAATAAAATTTAAGTGGATACATAATTATAAGAATGAAATCCATAGCCGCGGCGTTATTGCTTGAATAGGAGAACGAGTCCCAGATTGCGATGCGGAAGTTGAAAGGCGGAGATTTAGGGACATGTTTTATCTTTTTCAGATGAGTGAAGAGTCATAGGGAATTCATCTTGAACTGTATTACTCATCGCTTAAAGTCAGTGAAATTATAAACGTTGTTTGAGCACTCCACAATATTTGCTTTCACTACAGAGTGGAAGATTTGAACGCAAATGAATCCCATTTTGAAAGCCGTCAGGAGGAGGGGAAGAACAAAGCTTATCTTTCCATAGCAAATCGAATTCGAGACAACATACGCACCTCTTTTTAAAAAGTTAGTAAAAGCGTGTGCAATAATAAAAGCATCTTTTTTATGTAACTTCACATTTTATGTATGTATGTATCTATGTGCATACATCTATTAATTTTATATAAAAAGAATAAATTGTATTCAGTGCATTTCACAGTATTATTTATAGATAATGTAAACAAAAACGCCTGGACTTCCACTTTGAAGACGTCGCGCAATATCCCTTTTGGTTGCCATTATTTGAGCCAATTTTTCGTATTGCCCGTATTACCGCTCGCAAAAACACAGAAATCGAGAAAACTCATTTATGATGACTTTTACAATCATGCACAGTATATTTTACTTAAATTTTTTATAAAATTTTATTATTTAAACCCACGAAAATAACAATTGAAACGTTCTCCGTCAACAAATTTGCAACTTTGAAAAACGGAACTACGATCGAAATGTAGAATAGGTATAATCGTAAATTTCGAAGATTGATCGAAAGGAAACGGAACGCAGAATACCAAAATTGCCAAACGGAGAAAATTTCGATCCGAGTCGAAATGCAGAATAGGGCTGAATGTGTTGGGAGTAGAGTACAATGCAAGTAGTACTTTTGAACGAAATGCGGCAAATACACTTGCGCTGGACTTTAGTACATATATTTGCGCTCCGAGTAAAGCTCAGTCAACGTGGTACTATATTTTTAATAGTCCAGTTTCTTTGTAACTTTTAATCGACTGTTCGAAACAAAACTTTCTTGTGGAGGTAAAAATGTGGAAACAAATAGTGAATACAACGTCTTTTGGGAATGTTTTTAAGATCTTACGGATATTTGCACTTTTGCCCGTTTCAATAGCTTCACCTGAAGTAAGTTTTTCCCTGAAAAGGATTAAGACCTACTTGAGAAATACCCCAGGTCAAGAAAGGCTTAACGGCGTCTAGGCTCTATGAATATTCACAAAGATAAATAAAAAATTCTTCCACTTTTCAAGCTCAAGGCCAAGGATTTTCCAGTTTTTAAGTTATTTTATTAAAGGAGGAAACACAGTGGCTGAACAGTGAGAATATTATATACAAGAAAGTTCAAGCGGAGGTAAAAGAAAAACATATAAGGAAATTCAACACTCTGAAAGATGAACAACTGAGGAAGCTGGATATAAGGAACAACCCGGATTGGTTTTGCAACAAGACAAATATACCAATACCAGACGAAATACAATGGCTACTATCGCATGGCAAGAAATTTGGATTACCACATGAAAAAGGAGACCTACCGCTACTAAAATATATCACCGACGGAGAGGAATGCATTAAAACCATACCGGGAAGAGAAGAACAAGAGATAGCCAGGAACAAATTTACTTTCATATTAGAAAACCATATGAATAAACATCGCTTGACACACAGGGAAAAATACACGCCCCAGATAATGGAAAGAACTAGAAAATTTCTGAGTGAGAATGAGAACATCATAATCTTAGAAGCAGACAAGGGCAACGTGACAGTGGCTATGGAAAGGTCAGATTACGAGAAAAAGATGAGTACGACAATCAACGACATTATGGTGTATCAAAGGATAAGCAAGGATCCCACATCTAGATTACAAAGGATTAATAATGAATTAGTTGAAAAATTATACGCCGAAAATATTATCAATGATTTTGAGAAGTAAAGAATGAAAACGGAAGTATCAACGGCGCCTAGAATTTACGGGCTGCCAAAAATACATAAAGAAAATTACCCCCTTAGACCAATTTGTTCCTCAGTTAATGCTCCATCTTCGAAACTTTGCAAATATATCTCCAATATCTTAACGAGACTGACCGAAAATTCGATATATAACGTGAAAAATGCCAGGGAATTTAAGGATAGAATTACTAATACTACAATAGAATCGGATGAGATAATGGTTTCTTTTGATGTGGTATCACTATTTCCAAGTGTACCAGTGGACCTCGCTGTGAACATAATTCAGGAAAAATGGGACGAGATACAAGAGTTCACCAAAATCAAAAAGGAGTTATTTATTAAAATCTTACGTTTTTGTATACAAGATAGTAGATATTTTCAATACAAGGACAAAACCTATCAACAGAAAAAGGGTTTGCCTATGGGTTCTCCGGCATCACCGATTGTGGCAGATATTGTAATGGAAGAATTGTTAAAAAAATGTGTACAAAACAGTGATATTAGGATCAAGATATTGACAAAGTATGTGGACGACCTCTTTGGGATTTGTAAGATAAGTCATGTGGAAAATATATTGACAGCGCTGAACAGCTTCCATCCTAGCATTAAATTTACGATGGAAAAAGAGAACAATGGCAGACTCCCATACCTTGACACCCTTATTATTAGGAAGGCTAATAAAATAATTCTGGATTGGTATCAAAAACCGACATCGTCAGGACGGCTAGTAAATTTCTACTCACAACATCCCAAAAGAGTCAAAATAAATACAGCACAAAATTTCATCGATAGAGTTATAAACATCAGCCACCACAGCTTCCACGAAAAAAACTACAACAAAATTAGACACATTTTATATCAAAATAGCTTCCCAAGAAAGACTATAAAAAAATTAATGGATAAAAACAAACAAAATCCGCAATTTGAGAAAACTGAATCTGCAATATTTAAGTCCTTGATATACGTTCCAGGTCTGTCTGAAAGATTAGAAAAAGCAAATTGTATTGATAACATTAACCACAAAATAGCTCACAAACCAAATAACGCATTACAATCACTATTTACCAAACTAAAGTCTAAAACAGACAAAATGGAGAAATCAAATCTAATTTATCAAATAGAATGTAAAGGAAATCAGACCAACCCCTGTGGAATGTATTATATTGGGACCACAAAAGGAAAATTAAAAACTAGAATCGCCGGCCATAAATCAGATTTAAAAAAACAGATGCAACAATTCGCAAAAAAACTGCACTAACCTCCCACTGTGCGAGAGAACAACACCAAGCTGATCTTGATAATGTGCGTGTGTTACAGAGAGAGGACAATTATCACAAGCGAATGACTCTCGAGATGCTCCATATTATGAAAACAACATCAGAAAAAAGAATAAACCACAAAACAGACACCGATGGACTCGCTCAAAGCTATCGACTTCTAATGGGAAAAAAACGTATGAAGAAGTAATGCAGAAATCAGTGCAGCTTGTGAAGATGAAGAAGACGGTCGCGGCAGTATTTAGTAATAAGATTACATGTTTTTTGTTATTTGACAAATTGTAAGTCGTTTGTTTATGTTTTGTATGTATGAATGTATACATGTAGTTTTTGGTTTTGTAGATACGTATTCCTGAGGATGCTTTTCGATGAAAGGCGAAATATCGAATAAAATAATTTAATAAAATAACTTAAAAACTGGAAAATCCTTGGCCTTGAGCTTGATTTTAAAAAGTGGAAGAATATTGAAACAGAGGCCGAAGTAAGTTAATATACATATACAGATAAATAAAAAATAAATATTAATAAATTTTGTCGTTGACGAAGTTCTAGAAGAATTTTTCGAAAAACTAAGACAAATTTTAAAAATCTTCGTTTTATTGAGTTATAAGTAAAAACAGAAAAATTGAATGTGTTTAAAATTATCGACATGTTTTATAAAACCAACTTTGATGTAGTTATTTGAAAATTTCGCATCCTTTTTCCCAAGAATCCTTTTTTAAACCCACTGAACTATTATTCTTCGATTTAAGGGAGGGTTTTAGCACCTAAACACCCCGTCCTCCTCCCCCGTGGATCCGCCACTGATCTTATGTTTATATTTACCGACCCTAAAAACTCTTATATAGTTGTCATATAAAGTTTATAATAGTGTAAATTCCTGTTAATAATTACTTTTGAAGATTACTTCTTGAGATTTGACATAACGTCACCAAAATGTAAATATCTAAGCCAATTGGTTAACCTCTGCATTTCCGAAGGTGTAAAGAATAATATGCAAGTGGTTTTATAACGTCCTTCGGCGGCCTTTACTTTTTCTACTCTTGAATTTATTTTTTTGAATAATCAAAACGAAGAATTTTCAGTATAAATTTACTTATACCAATGCGGACATAAATTGCGTTATGACCTCTGAATCTATAGCGAAATAAGTGTAATTTTTGGTTTATAAAGTCAATTTGCAATTATGCAACTATTTGTGAGTGCGATTAGCAATATTTTAAGTTAAATTTCAGTTTTTAAAATAGAGTTCTCAAATAGGCGGTGTTGACTTACCCTTTATTTTTTTGTTTCCATATGCTTATTGCTTTTATAAATGCAATTTCTATTTGAATGTATTGTCGGGAATGTATTCCAAGTACCATTAAGTAGTTTAAAAACAAATAAAATGTTGACTTTCGTCCAGCTAGATCTACTATCCGAACCACGGGGCGTACTGCGCTTCTCGTAAACCGAATTACGAAACGAGCAGTACGCCGCTACAACATCAACAACACCAACGATATGTACGTTCGCGACTGCTATAATTCGAAATTTGCATTTTTACGTGACGAGTTGCTCGTTCACGACTGTTACGCTAATCAGCCACCTCGGGTCTCCTTCATAGTTCGTATTTCAGCTTGAAATACGCCACTATCGTCTGCAATCCCACTCCTTGGTTTGGCCTGTTGGTACATGTTATAGCAGAGTGCGAGTATGCATTAGTTCCTCGATGGAATTCTTGGGGTGAAATCTTTTTCAGACTAAGCACATCAGCAAACTATTGATTACCATAAACTGCACATATATATAGCTTTCTTACCTGAAAAGGTTTGGAATTCTTACTTGTAGGACACCGTTGTTGAGTATCGACAAAACTCTTAGCAAGTGCCTTGTAGGTGAAAGCGTTTTCAACGCTAGTCACAATTTGATGTAGCTTTTGACTGATGTACGGGTCCAATAGTTTGTTACGGAAGTCGCTGGGTTTCACTTTCGTCTTGGTCCGCACATTGGGAATATATGCAAGTTTAAGACAAGTCTTGTTTTGTCTACTAGGTTTTCCTCACAACTGTTTAAATACGAGTACTTCTATTGCTTAAATACATATCTGTAATATATAAGATTAGTCATATATTTTCTTATTTTACAGGATGGTTCCAATTGCACCAACAAGAGTGGTTTGTTTCTTTTCAACACAGTGACGAAGATCACTTAGGGTGCTATGAAAACTACACTATGTTTGCGATATCGAGCTTCCAGTATATTACACTTGCATTTATATTTTCGAAGGGAGCTCCCTATCGCAAGCCGATCTGGTCTAATATACCGTTTTGCCTTTCGTTGATTGTTAACCTTTTCATCGTCGGCTATCTAGTATTATTCCCTACAAAATGGATTGCCGATTTCTTCCAATTAATCGTACCTGAAAATATGGACTTTCGCTACTGGATGCTGCTATATGGAGTTGCGAATTTTACTTTACATGCTTTTGTGGAGAGTTTCGTCATCGAATATTTACTGTTTAGAAAGGTTCAAGTGCGTCGTGAAGCGAATATGAAAAAGTCAAATCGAAAATACATGCATGTAGAATATGATTTGCAATATTTAAAAAATTGGCCACAAATAACGCAAACATGTGAGGCATTTGATTCTTCAATACCTCAAGAAGAAGTTAAATCAACGTATGTTGAGATTAGTGCAGAGCAAAATTTCGATATGCCAGTATCTCAAAATAATGCACTCAATAGTTTTTTTGGTGTGGAGTCATCAGTAATCCAAACCTTGCCGACTGTAGCTGAGCACAGTGTCGTCAGCGAGTCGGAATTAGCAGCCTTGTCATCGTCGTCAAAGCCACCGCAAATGGACAGTTCTGTATTGAATGCAGGTGTTAAGTCATGAGAATTACAACTGGCAACGTCGTTTACTTTTAATTTACTTATTGTTGATAAGTATAATTGCTTACGTACTATAAGATATTTATTTTATTTTTTGTTTACACTTTTTCCTGTTTGTAAATTAGTTAATAGCTGTGCTATTTTAAATGTGTTACATCATACATGTGGCAATTCGTATTTAATAAAAATGGGTTGGTTGAACACAAACTATAAAACATGTTGAGGTATTTTTACTGCAAAGCGGGAATCGACTATATACTTATGTTATAGCGGCTGATGTTCGGATTAAAACAGAGTTTGTAGATTTAAACTAACTATTTATTAATCAAAGTAAATACGATATAGGTTACATCAAAAAACGCGTGGAGCTCGGTTACCAATGTATACAACGAGATTGACGACGAAAGATTGCGAACGAAGAAGGAAGATAGAGCACAACCAACCAGCAACAGTAGAATGTCAGGTGAAACACACAAATGATAATGCAGGGTTGCCTTATGCCGATTGCTAAGTTACTATATGTTTTTAACCGGAGGTATATTCAGTAGAATAAATGTTTTCCATATAAAATATTTTTGCGATTCTCTTACTTGGATATAAGGGTATCGATAAATTTATACCATGTTAACTCGTCCTACAAATTAATTCCACATTAATTCGTGCTAAATAAAATTTGTCCCTAAACAAACTTATCTTTTCATTCAACCAAATTTTCGCTTTTTTGGTTAAACGATTTGTTAAGTAAGTAAAGAACTGTAATTAACATTCTCTATTGTTCACTACATAATGCTTTAAAAGTTTAAATAAGTATATTGTGGATGGTATACCAATACATATGCGCTTTGTCAATGTGTTTAATTCAGGTTTTGTACTCAGAAGTGTCTATATTATTCGATCATCGATTACCGGTGATATTGCGAGTGTCTATTACTCGCTCAGCTAGCGACTGTCAATAGTTTTTGATTGCGTTCCCACGACAGGCGGGTATACGTAACCGAAACGACCCAGATTTATATCTGGCCAAGGACTGTCACTCCAGCTACACTCCCCGAAAACTCTTTGGGGAATTTGTATGCTGTTACAACAACAACAACAGTTTTTGATTGCTAATCCTACTGCTATTTTTTAATCGTTGGGAGTACCAAAGCCGAATTTAATTTAAGAAAGTGATAACAAAATGGAAATTACATTGAAAGTGCTAAACATTTTTATATTCGGCCTTATGCTAGATATCGTCATCGTCAGTAAAACCAACGATACGGTAACCTTGGTATTCCGTTCATCTTCTTTGGCAGCACTGTCGTCAAATGGCGTTACTGTGGTATGCTCGTCACCGTTATTGCCATCGTTTTGTGTCGCTTTCGTTCGATTTGCATCGTCAACCATTTTACTGACGATGCTTCAAAAGTAAAGACCTCAGTATATCCAGTAAACAAACAGCTGTTTTTTCGCCAAATTTGGCCCCCATAAAGGACTTAGGGTTGCAGACAAAGCTTTTTCGGCAATTAGGGTGTTGTACAGAAATTCAATGTAGTGAAAAATTTTAGCACCGCATGTATGATATATTTAAGATTCGCTTCACTATATTAATAAAACTTATGGGTCGATTACGGATGGCAACACAACCACGCTTCGGTTGTCAGCTGGCAATGCAACTGGAAAGAAAATTTGTATTACGAATGGCAACTATCGTCAGTTGCTGTAGAGTTATCGATAATCAAAATTTGACAGTTCCAACAACCAGCAAGCAGCTGCAAACAAGCTGTGCGAGTAAAATTAAATTATTAAAATAAAGAGTTTTAAATAAAAGAGAAATAAAGCTAAATTTATCACAATTATTTGTTTAGGAGGAAGAGAAATGCATGAACGCGTCCTCAATCAGGCGACACTTAAAGGATAATTCCAATCCTCTAGAGCTACCGCGTGTACTGTAAGCAAAAGTTAATGGTTTCTTTTGTTATCGTTTTGTGTTCATTTTCAAAGCATATTGAGGACTTCCAAAAGAAGCTGTAGTATAATTGGTTAATAAACAGATGAACCACTTCGTTCAACTTCAATACCTCCGCTCATAAAAGCTTGCGCACATCTTCGATTTTTCGCAGAAAGAAGTGCCACAGCAATGACTTTAATTTGGAAAACTGGGTGTGTCGGTAGTTTTAAAAGAGGTGCTTCAATTGATAAAGGAAAAAATTGCAATCAGTGTTCGCTTTTGTTTCGCCAAAAGGGTGTTGTCCACGGGAACTAAAATTGCAAGATATTGGTTTGTTATTTTCACCATATTCTGTAAAAGCAAACTGCATTGCAAAATGTTAATATCGTTCAAATTATTATATATATGACACACTTTTCAATTTTCGCTCCTAAATACGCTCCAAAAACATTCCCAGCCACTAAAATGTAGTCGCCTGTATACACATTATGTAGCAACAGCAGTTGTCAGTTGAAAGTTGCCAGTTGCCATCTGTAATATCGTTTTGGCAACTAGCAACGCAACTGAAGTTCGATTGCCATCGATAATCTACCCATTAACGTGTTATTGGCCCCTATTGCGAGTGTCGACTGGCAGTAGAATAGAAATTTGTCG